>NW_015385469.1:0-72773 GCF_001447935.2 Debaryomyces fabryi
TTTTATATAAAATAGTAATATTTCTAAAATTTGAAGTTAACAGAAAATATATAATTTTTGAACAGAATTATGAATGCAATACCTTTAAAGAGTGTAAACGGTCTTAATTCGGAAGAATTGTCTAATAAAGCTGAGAATATTATAAATTCGATAGGAAAAATATGGAAAACGGATAAAAAATATACATACAAGCTAAACAAAGTGAACTCGAATATTAATGTACAAACGTACCATATTGATAAGCTCAATGATGATTATTGGTGTGCAAGAGTTTCGACACTTAAAGAGATAGATGTCGAAGATAAAAGGAGTTATTATTCGAAACTTGAAAAATACATTGTTGGATCAATCTCAAGTTTAGAAAACACACATACAGAATACGAAAAGCAGTACATTCATGAACTTGTTAATTATGAACTTAAACCAATTACATTGACGCCCAATAAGGACTTTGAAACGTTTACTTACTTAGCAAGACTAGAGTATAAATTTCCTTTTCCGTTAAGACGGAGAGTATTTTTTGAATTGATTCATATTTGCAAATCTCGTATGGAATCTTTGTCGTATATTATTTCGTTACCGATTGACCCAACTTGTTTTCAAAGTGAGTCCTTAAACATGGTTCATGCCAGATATGCTTCAATCGAGAAAATATCCTATGATAAATCGACAAATGATTTGGAATGGCTAATGGCTACATGTTCAAGTCCTGGAGGATCAATACCTGACTGGTTAAGTAAATTAAGCATCAATAAAGCGATAGCTAAAGATGTTCCAAGCTTTTTAAATTGGTCAGATTCTATATAGATATTTATACTTCTCCATCAAGGCCAAAGCTTTCAAGCCAAAGCTTGACATCATCTCCTAAATTATTTAAAAATCCCAAGTGAGCGTAATCGGTTAATTGTTGTAACACCATATTTCTATTTTGTTGGTTCGTTGCTATCGAAGACACAGGTTCATGTGTATTTGGCTTTTTAGAAATTGCAGTTGTATTTCGCTTGGGAGTAATTCTATGGTTTCTGTTTCGACTCTTGATAATGACTATGAATCTATTGTTATATTTTATATAATAGAACATCCAATCAAAATGTCTTGAAGAATTGAATTTATGAAAAAATTCATTCATATTATCACCCTTGAAAAAATCATTATTCCTTTGGGCGATGAATATATCACTTAATTGATCATGCAAATGAAAAATGGCACTTTTGTATCTTATATTAGATTTATTTAATTGACTTTCGTTTTCCGACATTGCATTCAAACTAGGACTAAGCAATGGTAAGTATGGTAAGGATGATTTGACCCATCCTTCATTGTTATCGTAAATAATAAAATAAAAATTTTGATTCTGATCAGTCTCGAGGCCAGGTGAAATATATGTCTTTCCATTATTAATTCTTAATGAGTCTAATGATCTAGGTAGAGAACCCACACTATTACCTATAATACTTCCATTCATCAAAACAGTATTCAACTCTTCTATCAAGGGATATAATATAACTTTAGACAAATTAGTATAAAATGCTTCTTGATTTAGCTCATTTAAAGAAGAATCGTACACGAGTGTAAAAATTATCTTATTAAGTGCATAAACTATTATCAGATATTCTCTTTTATTAATTGTCAGTTCTCCGTCATTTTTTTGAACAACCGAATTCAAATAAACCAATCTCTTGGTAATTATATTATTTGAGTTTGCATCTTTTGACAAACCAATAATGAAATAGCCATCCGATTCATCATCTGTTTCATCATTTGGCGAACTGCACTCGTCAGTATGCTCACTGCTAGCATTTATATTGGCATCATGTGAATTGTTTTGAGTGAAGGGTTTTAAATATGATGGAATTGAAAGCCAATTTCCAATAGAAGAATCTTGATTAGGTGCCTGGTGATTCACATCACCATTTATACCACTAAAGCCCATAACATTATTCATCGTGCTATTGAACGGCAGAATGATATAATCATTTGTAAGATTAATAGGGTTAATCATATCGAAAGTCGAAGCAGCCGTTGACATTACTGACCTAGTGTCAGAATCATTTACCGATGCAAGCGATATTAAGACTTGCTGTTCGCTATTAAGCTGCTCTCGAATGGTATCAGAGGATGAAAAAAATCCTTCGTAGTCTAATGATGTGAGACTCTCCCCATCAAGCTTATGGTGGAAATCGTAGTATTCAAGCCAATTATATATATTGATTAGTTCTTGAGGCTGTATAAGCTTTTTATCAGTTTCTCCTGCAAGCGAGCTATTTGAGTAAATCATACCATACTTCTTAGGCTCGGTTTGATCAAAATATGAAATTATTAAACCTTTAGGTTTTAATCGTTCATCCTGACTTTCATTGTATAATATTCTGTCTATCTGATCATTGGTAGAGTCATTTAAAATGATCGAAGACTTTTTGTAAACATTCAGCCGGTTCGTTCCTAATAATCCCAAAAAGCCTCTATAATTCATGCAATTAGCCCATAGGAGCTTAGATGGAAATTTAAGGTATTCAGAGTTATAGCTACCAATGAATTCTCTCCAAAAATCATCAAGAGAATTCTTTAAGATTTCTAAGTTGTATTCTTCCAAAACTCTTTCAAATGAACCATTTAATACTACAAAATGATTGTAAGCTTGATCAATCAATTTTGACATTTGATGACTGACTATTTTGGAATTATTCTGTGAAATAGCAGAAATAGAAACACAACAAATAATATAATAACTGGCTTCAACCTGCTTGACAATTAATAGAGAAGTATCAGTTTTTATGATATTAGAATCACTTTGGACATCTTTAGCGAAACCTTGCATAAATGAGTTAATTCCTCTAACTAAACCAATAATCTTCAATTTATCATTCTCTTCAAAAGATACATCTCTATTCTCTGGATCACAATCCATATTTTCTGAAACAAAGCATAGAATCTGTTTTATCAATTCGTTGTTTGATTCACACTTATCACTTATATGCGAAGGATTAAAAACACATATGTATTTCACCTTGGGATACAAGCATTCTCGGTGAGTGCTGTTATGCGTATCAGTAGAGTCCTGCCTTCCTAATTGCGGTATGAATTGAGTGAAATAATTATTCATTATTTCTCTATTACGAGTCTTTATCAATTCCTTATGATGTAAATTATACTTATCTATGTCTTATATTACACAAAAATTTTGGTGTATGAAATAAACTATATCCATATATCATTCCATCCTATATTTTTTCTAACAGCATTTGAAAATCCTTCATTATACTTGACCCATATTCTTGTCAACTCATGGTTTGGATCAGACTCATTTATCTGACTTGCAACGACATCATACCTACCTTTGAAGAATTCAAGACTATTTAATCTATTTTTCTTCTTTTTGCTGTCTGTTTCCTCTTTTTGCTTCGAACTCGAAGATTCATACGTTCTTTTGTGACTCTTTCTAAGCATTTCCAATCGTTCGATCTCTGATTGAATGAGAGGGAAGAGCCACTGTCTTTTAATCTGAATTTGCTTGGATAATGCACTGGCAGGAATAGGCAGAAAATAAGTTTCAAAGTTGGTAATGGTATCCCAGCTAGGAGATATTTGCAATGACTCTTGACCAGTTTCAAAATCACGATGCTTTTCCAAATGCAAATCTATGTCTTTAATTAAAATTGCAGCCTTTTCTATTAAATTCTTTTCAAAACCTTTCAAATTTGACTTTAATTTACTCTCAGAAGTGTCAGGTGTCAAAATCTTATTCAAATAAGGCAAGAAATAACACGAAAATGTATGGTTTAGTTCTCCCCCTCCACCGACAGTCTGCTTCAATGTGATAGGTAATTTATTCATCACTCTCTTTATTATTGATTTATTTTGTTTCATTAATTCAAACGCTTCAAATTCAAGACTTTTGCTATTAGGAAGAAGGCTATTTTCATTAGAGAATTTGTTCAGATTTAATTCACTAAATAGTGACCAAATCTTCATGCTTACCAAGCTTGAAGAATAGTCTATCTCATTACTGTTACCTATCAGATCATAAAAGCTTAACCAGTCACTTAATTCAGATGGTTTATGTAATGTATCATCTTGTACGTGAACAACGTCCAAATACTTATTGAAGCAACCACGAATCACTTTATCAAGACTACTGTGATTACTAGAACTAGATTTGCCATCTCCATTCATGACAATATCCATAAGCGCCATAAAATTTTCATCTTTCGACAACTGTGGATCTCTTTTGAATAATAAATCAACCATAGCAAACCAGGTGATCTGCGAGTCCTTATTATATTTGCTGACACCTCTTGAAGCACTGGGTGCAGTAGGAAAATCGACTTTACGGGCATTGAATTGTAAGTAATTGATACAGGCTCGAATATCCCCTTCACATACTTCCACTACTTCACCTAACTGCTGGTAATCCATTCCTAGCTTTTCGCGTTCGTTAATCCACATTAAATGTTCCTTGACGGATCTTGAGGCATTACCACTGCGTTTGACTCCAGATGCTGTCTTTGTTGAAGATGGCTTTCTCATAGTAACTATTTCACACAAGGGTCTTAATTTATCCATTGGGGACCCTCCTGAATTACGGAAGGAATTACCAGTAGAGTATATATCGTTAGCAATACAAATAATAGGCCTGTTAAGCATAAAATCTTTCTTCCTTTTATTGGACTTACTGTCTGATGAGGATGTTATACTGTTTGCATCGCTTTTGATCCTTTGATTAGCCCTTTGATCCGAATATGACAATTCATTAAGAACCTTGATTATTTCATGAGAATTTATACTCGAATCTATTTCATCAATGACAAGACATGTAGGTCTTCCTTTTGAGGTCAATGAATTTGTTGTCAAGGCATTCATAATCTTTAACTTTAAAGCAACTGTGGCATTAGTATACGTTGTTCCTGTAACAGACGTAGATTGGGGTAAGGTATCCATACTATTCGATGCATTTAGTTCTTGTACATTATAACCCAACTGCCGGGCTAAAATTTGTGCTGCGCTTGTTTTTCCAATACCCAGAGGTCCATTTATTAATAAGAATTTCTTATGTGGACGGCCCAATGAATCCACATTATCATTGAGAGAAGCTGATTCACCAAATACGACGTGCGACCACTTTTTCAACCAGTGAAGAATCAAACGGTACTGCTTATCATTTCCCGCTGAACATAAATGCATAAAATTTGATGGTCTATATTTTTCAGTCCAAACTTGGCTTTGTTGCAGCTTATTACGTCTGCTAGAAGTAGACCTCGACTGTTCCTGATTATTTTTCAAGGACTTTCTAACACTGATTTTCTTGAATAGTTCATCCATATTTACTATGTTGTCCGTCTCCTCTATGCCTAATGAAGCTAAGTCTATTCTATTTTTTAATTTAGATTTCTTTTTTAGTACTATTGATGATCCGTCGAAAAATTTCACGTCTTTTTCTTTTATACCATTTTCTAAATGTATTTCCTTATCCAATTTAAGTTTGTATTCTTTTTTCTCTTCTTCACTTCTGGAATGGCTGTTAGTTATATCAGAAGAACCAAGTAAGAATGATTCTTCTAAATTGATTGCACCTATATTTTTGTCACAAAGATCACTGGAATTGCCTTTACTTTCAGACAAAATTGATTGTCCAAACAACAAATTATTCAAGTCTAGCGAGTTGCTTATATCTTGTTCGACAACCATAACAAATTGTTTAGTTTTACCAATGGTTCCTGAGATTAAAGAATTGTTTATCTGAAATCCAAATATTTTTTTAAGCAGTCAGTTAACGCGAACGCGTAGTTGACGTACGAGAATATTCAAAAGCGTTGCAGTCAAAGCTATCTATCAAGCTATTATCAACTCACTCTATAATTACCTCCTATAAAGTAAACCTTATACTTAATTAAATAAGCAAGGTGAATAAGCTTCATGAGTTAGTATATTAAATACTGTATGTATAAATGTATAGCTAGATGTATTCTATAGTAACAACTGTAAACGGAGTTAAATTATTTATTTCCAAGCTCGGGTTCTGATATACAAATAACTCAGTATAGAGTTAGGCTTTAATTAACAACCCAAATTAAGAACATAAACCGTACATTTCAACTAAAAATAATATATAAATCGAGGTTAGTATTGATTAGCAATATATCAATAAAAATCTTTATAATGTATCTAAACTCGATAAGTCAGAAATTTGAAAACCAAATACATTTTATCTATCAGGTTTAAAATGAGTGGACTTAGCTCATGTTAAACGATCTAGGTGCTTCACCTTCAGGTCCAATATATTGAGGATCTCTCCATGGACCAATATCATTCAAATACAATTCATCATCTGTTACGTCAGACTTACCACCATACTTTGCTGGCAAGTTCTCAGCAGGAATCTGCTTCAATAATTCCTTTTGGTATGACGAACCAAGAATAAATATTTTAGAAACAGTAACAGGATCTAAAAATGGTTTGAAAACCCTAAACGCAGTGGAGAATCCAAATGGAGAGTTAATAAGGTAAAACTTACCCATTCTTTCCGGGTAGTAATCTTGACCAATAGCTGAAGCTTCCTTCACGTAATTGACGACTTGATAAGCTGCTGAAATAGAAATACCCTTCAAATCCATGATAGTACATGATGTTTCAACTAAACAGCCTTGTTGACGAGAACATGCTGGCAATCTGTAATAAGTGAATGATTCGTACTCCCAAACTAAATTCTTCAACATTCTTTCTTGAGTAGTGATCTTTAACATTTCGTTTAAGTTAACCTTACCTAATTCTTCATAGTAAACTGGGCGTCCATCTTTGTCGATCTTGTGGTAGTACTGAGGATACAATTTGGCTACTAATGGCTTTTCGTCATAATGGAAATCAGTCAAAATGGTGTTAGTACCAAATGACTTTCTCCATGTCTCACATTTGACGTACATTTGCTTGGCCTTAACAATGTCAAACTTTCTGGCTCTCAAAAATCTCAACAAAGTTGCATCATCTAAACGATCTTCATAACCATCAGCAGTCAACTCAGCACGAAATTGTTCTAAAGTCTTCTTTTGATCATCAGTCAAGTTTGATGTGTACCCAGTTTCCTTAGTTGGCGCTGAAACTTGTGGGTATGACTCTAAGATTTCTTTTTCGGTAGCAGGCATCTTTAATAATATTCAATATAATGTTTCTGTTACACTCAATAGATAATTGCAGAATTGTAAATGACCTGTATTGATGAATTGAAGTATTGATTTGCGATCCCAATTACTTGTTGAGCTGTTCTAAAAAATTGTTTGCTCGCTTTTATCCATTTTGTGATTACGTAAACGGGTGCAATGTTGACACATACATAAGATCATATAATACTATAACTATACATTATATTAGGTCTTTCTTAACCATTTCTTGAATGGATTCTTTGAGGAAGATTTCATAATGCTACCTAATGAGTTTGTACTGAGAGATTGAGTCATACCAGCTCCATAGGAAGATTCATTTTGGAACCTCGTTTCAGGAAATTTAAGCTTTAAAACAGTGAAAGCATTTTCAGTTAATTTTTTTAGGTTACTTGGAACCAGGGTGTCCATCCTATCGAGGTGAATAATACAATTTCTGTTGGTATCCAAGTAGGCTTTTGAAAGTATATCATTAGTAAAGGCGTCCCATAAAGAAGTTTTAGAAAGGTAGTTACTTGGGTATTCGTATTTCTCCAAATAAGCTTCTAAATCGGTTATGATGCTGGTAAGGTTTGCACATTCTTTTTGTAAATCCTTTAAGGTAATGTCTGACGTGATAAATGAAAATATGTTTTCGTTACTACGGCACAAGGATTTTATGAAACCCTCGGTGTCATTATCACCGGCCAAATCTAAAAACTCAGACTTTTCGAATTCCAAAGAACCAATCTGATAAACATTTCTTTCGTTGTTGAGATGAATTTCGTCAAAAGAACCATTGTTATTATTGTTGTTATTTCCACTTTGGCCATTGCACGATATAGAACTTTGAATACTGACTGAAGATCCCGAGTTGACAAGGCCATTTTGGGAACTTGGGGTATTTAAGTAGCTGAAGGATTTCACCTTAGTGAAATCTAGCAAGTATATTAATTCTGTCAATCTTAAGTACTTATCAATCAAATAGGGAGTTGTTGGCAACTCCAGCGAGGACTTATCGCCAGATATCCCCAAGTCAAATCTTTTAACTTCATGCGATAAATCTAAGATCTTTTCATTGAAATCATTCTTTCTCCCAGTTATTTTGTCAAAGTATTCAAGTAAGTCACTTTTATGGTTTTCCAAAAACGAATTCATTTTAACTAAATGCGGTTCTTTATGAGCCGAAAACTCTTGCCTATTTGCTAAATTCAATAAAATCTTTGCAATCAATGTTAAGGTCCTTTGACTTTTCCCAGTTTGATGATCTTTCGTAAGGTAGAACAATTTAGGATTTAAAATTGCTGGGCAAAAAAATCTCAAGAAAATAAAGGAACTCAAACAATTCAACGCAGTGACCTTATCATCGGGATCACAGCTCAACTCAACTTTGGTTCTGAAATTCTTTAATTGATATTTTATTTGCTGTGGAAGATCATTACTTGTTATATAGATTTTGTTCCAAACTTCTTCCGCATAATTGTATAAATTTCTGAAGTTTGTGTTAACTTTTTCTTTAATCAATTCTTCATCTTCTTTCTCAACATCAGAGTCATACTCATCAGAATCATCATCGCTTTCCAAATCGGCATCATCAATTGTCTTACCTCTACGCTCAGCCTTCAATTGTAACCTTATATATCTTGGATCTGTTTCACAATCTTTCTTCTCGTATGATATCTTGCTCATAAACTCGCCGAAAACTTTTTCTAAATATTCTTGCCCAATTCTCAAATTATACATTTCTAAGGATTTCGAGAAGATAGATAAGCCTCTGAATAAGGTATTAAAGACATTATTACTAGAGCTAGAATTATTATTTGTTTGAGCTCCATGGTCTCTACTTCTTCTATTAGACGTGTAATTCTTTCTCGTCATTTTGTCTACACTCACCAATTCAACTTCCATTAAAGACTTAAACCACCTATCCTCAATACCTAAACTTTGAAATATGTCTAGCATAATCAAACTAACATTTTCAAATTCTGATGTTTGAACATTTTCATTACAAAACTTGATTAAATCCTTCATAGGAGCATTAAGTAACATGTTCTCTAGCGGCTTATAAACCTTGGGCGGTAAAATATGATGTTCCTTTAACTTTACGTTTAATAGTAATTTCCCTATCGGTAAATTAGATGAATCATAAATGGCTAGTCTAACAATATCATTGTTTGTGGTACTACTATCGGTCAGTTGAAGGCCATTAACGTTTATCGAGTTTCCCAAAGCAGAACCCATCATCATGGTAGAACTAGTATTCATTTGCTTAGTTAAAATATCCGGCGTAAGATAGACTGTACCTATTAATTTGTCATTAGGCAGGTAAGTAGATTCATTCGAAGACAATTTTTTGATTAAAATATGAATCATTTGCGTCAGTATCGGTAAATCAGTAACAAATTCCTCTTTCCAAAATGGATTTTCTGAATACGATACTAATGCTGTTCTTGACCACGGCAACCCCCACATTATGACTTCTGCATATATCTTTCCCGGGTTTGAAGTTCTAGGGAACTCATCAAGCTTAGCCTCTATTATGTCAATAAATACCTTTTTAGATACCCGTAAGTTTTCCTTGCTGTAATCAGATAATGGCACCGGATCTTGTGTTGTTGTGGAAGTATCAATATTAGAATTCTCTTGGTTTGATCGTTGGTTCAATGGAGACAGTCTTGGACTATAAGATCCGATATATTCCCTCATAGAAAAGTAATTTAATCCCACAAACCAATCTTCCAAATCTATATGTAACGGAAATTCTATTAATATACGTTGGTAGCTTGTAACGGTTTTACCATCCTTAAATAAAAAGGAATTGGTATCATTAGGATAACTAATAGCCTTGATGCAATTGTTTGATCTTAATTCTTTAATATTCCCAATGAATAATACGTTCGAGTTATCGAAAATTGAATGGTGAACTTGCCTAATCTCGGAAGACAAAATTTGCTTCATATCTATAGAATATAGTAAAGTACCATCCAATTCTGTAATAAAGTTTAATATACCATTTGATTTCAATACACCCATAGTATAAAACCATCCTTCGTTAACGTTATCTCCCTGTGAGTAATTTAAATTGCTGTTACCATTCATTCCGTCAATCTGGGAGTCAAACGTAGAATCTCCTTTCGGTTGATATACTGGTGCCTTAGTCCCAGGTACTACCTTTATATTCTTCGATTTAGATGGAATTGGACCGAAGATCTTGAACCTGCAAACCAATACTTCGTGAACAACCGATCCATTCGTAGAGGTTACTTTATTTTCACAGTACCATTTTTTGGCTAAGGTCTGAGGTTTCAATGCCTGCCAGACTAGTAAACATGGCATTAAGTTAACAAAATTAGTTTTGATCGGAATTTTAATATACAATTTTTCATTATCATATGTTTTGATGTAAACCACCGGTGGTTCCTCGTTGACGGAATGGTCTGAGTTATTAGACAATGAGCTAGCCTTTCTGGTAAGAATTCTTCTGGCTGGCGGCTGTTGTTGTTGCTTATTATTTAAGTGTGGTATTATCTGGACGTAACACGATTGCAAGGACTTTAATAAAATATACTGCTCCCCTTCCTCGTCTGTTGACGTCATTTGGCCTTCATTTGTTATTCGTAATGTGTGAACATAGTGCCAACTGATTGAATCGTTGGATACCAAGAAATTCCTCCCTTCAAATACTCCTTTGATTTTGGATATAACCTCATGAAATGGTGTTTGATACTTCATATCTATTAACGCTACTAGTGCATGAATTGAGGTATTGAAAAGATCACAATCTAAAAATACGTGTTTAACTCCACTACAATTAAATTCGTATCTGCCGTTCTATTAATCTATGATCCTAAGCTTGTCAAGAAGTTTTACGTTGGCTTTGAATGAAACTGAAACTGACTATGAACAAAAAATCTATTATTCTACGACTTTTTTTGTGCGCTACTTAGAACAATGTGTCAGGTGCAAATCGCTTCTTCGTTTATGCCCTATGCAATTTCATTCAATAGACCTCTAAAAAATCTGATTAACAATGCTTAGCCTTTACGTATATTATGGCTGGTGATTCATGTATTAGGCATATGTTTACTGTCCGCGGCAATATTTATAAATGCCGAAGTACTTAAATACTACACTGATTACAATTATCAATTATCTTGATCCAGCAAATATTTTGATGGATTGCTACATGTGTGTGTTTCAAAATCAATGAGGCAATACTCAATTATGACCATGTTGGATCACTCCTAGATACAAAAGTGATTCAATAAACCCAATTTGGAAATTATATGATCCCCAACATTCTGTAACTAAACACACTATAAAAGTTTATATTAGTTCAAAAAGCACAACAATAGCATAGAGTGTATATGTATTACTTTTGTCATCTCGTCTATGTGTTCGCACAAATGAATTTATTGAGACTATTCCCATGCCCAATTAGGTCAATAATTGTAGGAACGGAATTAGACGAGCGCCCGCATAATCAAAACAGTTATGTACTCTCGCATTGTACATATAGGCCCTTAAGACTATCGGTCTCACGACATTTACAGTTCTATGTGCTTGATTTAAATTGTAATACAAGCGGTCCTTAGATTGTGGTACTGAGTTGGTAGATCCCATCATAAATATTTACAGTGACTCTACCAAATAGCAAAAATTACTGTGCAACAACGACTAGTCGAAACTGAAGCATCTATGGTCTGATGATAAAATTTTACATGTCACAAATCAAGCCATGCACTGTAAATTGCTTGAAATTCAATTGTTAAGAGATTCCTGAGATGATCATACAATCTCAAAGGCCGCTCAACAGGGTTGGCTGCATTCCAGAATTCAGATTACCGTAGATATCATCCCCATCGATATAGCCAAAATGTTTGGTTATATGCAGTCTTTGAGAATGATTGAATTTTTCAAAATTTTTGAAGCGTTTAGATTTGCGTACGCTAGTTGTATTATCAAGATAATACATGGATTGGATATTATTAATTAGTAACTGATTTTTTTCCATACATTACTGATAAAGGTATAAATGAGTAATTTATTGTTTCAAAAATACGAGAGTAATTCGGGTGACGAGAATGATGAAGGATCTTCATTGAAGAATATTACTAGTGAAATGGCGACGAACGTTGAAGTTCCTAATGGAAATAACAGACCAGCTAATAATGATTATCAGTATTATGTTAGCAATGATGGAAATAGCGATACAAATGTTGACGTAAATTCTTGCTCAGACTTAGATTTACCGGAACAATCAAATGAGATATTACCAGAACATGCCTGTGCATATTGTGGTGTCCACTCCACCAACTGTGTCATCAAATGTAACACATGTAACAAGTGGTTTTGCAACTCCAAGTCTAATTCAAATGGGTCACATATTGTTACACATTTAGTCTTATCAAGACATAACGTTGTGTCCTTACATGAAGATTCGGATTTGGGAGACACCACGTTGGAATGCTATAATTGTGGAAATAAAAATGTTTTTATATTAGGATTTGTTAGTGCTAAACAAGAATCTGTTGTAGTTATACTCTGTCGTTTGCCTTGTGCTCAACTGAAAGATATAAATTGGGACACTAGTCATTGGCAATCCTTAATTGAAGATAGACAATTTTTACCGTGGATTGCAGCTAATCCATCCGAAGATGAACTTATAAATACGAATTTGATTACACACCAACAAATATCGAAGTTAGAAGCACAATGGAGGTTGAATAGGGATGCAACCATTAACGATATTAATAACGACTTGGAAGATGAAGAAGAAATTTTACCAATTTTGATGAGATACAATGATGCCTTTCAATATCAAAGGTCATTTGCACCATTAATCAAACTTGAAGGTGACTTTGATAAGAACTTAAAAGAATCCCAGGCCCTAGAACACATTCAAGTCAAATGGGCACTTGGTTTAAATAATAAACATTTGGCATCGTTTACTTTATCTACTTTTGAAAGTAATGAATTGAAGGTTGCAGTGGGAGACGAAATTATCCTTCGATATAGTGGGCTTAATCAAGAGCCTTGGGAAGGTAATGGGTATATTGTCAGATTGCCAAATGCATATCAAGAAGAGTTTACTTTAGAGTTGAATCCTTCAAAATTGCAACCGCCAATCCATTCAACAACTGATTTCACTGCAGAATTTGTTTGGAAAGGAACTTCGTATGATAGAATGCAACAAGCTATGAAAGATTTTGCTATAGAGAAAGAGTCAGTATCAAGTTATATTTATCATAAAATCTTAGGTCACGAAGTAGCGCCAATTGAGTTTGACATTAAGTTGCCTAATAAATTTTCACATCCAAATTTAACAGAATTAAATATGTCGCAAACAAATGCTGTGAGATCTGTCTTGCAAAGACCTTTGTCGTTAATTCAGGGTCCCCCTGGTACAGGTAAAACCGTAACTTCTGCGACTATTGTCTATCACTTATCCAAGTTGAGTAAAGAAAAGATATTGGTTTGTGCACCATCAAATGTAGCAGTTGACCACTTAGCGGATAAGCTTAATTTACTAGGTTTAAAAGTCATTAGATTAACAGCTAAATCGAGGGAAGATGTTGAAAGTTCTGTCAATGATTTGGCTTTACACAACATTGTTAACAAATCTGCCAAGGGCGAATTAAAGAAATTAATACGTTTGAGAAACGAATTAGGAGAGTTATCTGAATCTGATTCAAGACAACTCATTAGGTTAACTAGATCTTCAGAAATGAAGATTTTGAATAAATGTGATGTTGTTTGTTGTACATGTGTTGGTGCTGGTGACAAGAGATTGTCAAATTTAAAATTCAGAACTGTGTTGATTGATGAAAGTACGCAAGCTTCTGAACCTGAAGTCTTGATTCCAATAGTTAAAGGTGCTAAGCAAGTTATATTGGTCGGTGATCATCAACAATTAGGGCCTGTAATATTAGATAAAAAGGCAGGTGATGCTGGATTAAAGCAGTCATTATTTGAAAGGTTAGTCGTATTAGGACATGTGCCTATCAGATTAGAAGTTCAGTATAGAATGAATCCTTGTCTATCTGAGTTTCCATCAAATATGTTCTATGAAGGCTCATTACAAAATGGTGTTACAGCGAAGCAAAGATTAATCGAAAATTCAATATTCCCTTGGCCTGTTCTCGATAACCCGATGATGTTCTGGGCAAATTATGGTAGAGAAGAAATATCTGGTAGTGGTAATTCGTTTTTAAATCGAGTGGAAGCTATGAATGTTGAAAAAATAATTACTAAACTATTCAAGGATGGTATAGAGCCTAGCCAAATTGGGGTTATCACGCCTTATGAAGGTCAGAGAGCATATATTGTTCAATATATGTCAATGAATAGTACTTTAACCGAATTAAAAGACAAATATTTAGAAGTTGAAATTACAAGTGTTGATGCTTTCCAAGGTAGAGAGAAGGATTTCATCATCTTGAGCTGTGTTAGAGCTAACGATCTGCAAGTTATTGGATTTTTAAGTGATCCAAGAAGATTGAATGTTGCTTTAACAAGAGCCAAATACGGATTAGTGATTTTAGGTAATCCAAGAGCATTGTGCCGTAACACTTTATGGAATCATTTATTAATTCATTTTAGAGAAAAGGGATGTCTAGTCGATGGTTCGTTGGATAACTTGCAGTTATCTATGGTCCAGTTAAATAATCTTAAAGCAAACGCTAATACACCACATTCGAAGAAATTCGTTTCGCATCAACCATTTAACAATGAATTCGATACTGCAAGTATTATGTCCTACGCACCGGATCATAATAACTCAATGCTTTCAGGACAACAGTGGCCAAGTTTGGGTAAGGTCAGCGATGAAAGGAATACTTTTATGGAAGGTTCTAATCCAATTAATGCTAACTTCGTTAGTAAGTTAAATAAACTAGGCAATATTGGTACTTCTTATAACCTGGGAAATCTGAATGACGAAATTAAGAACATAACTAGTTCATTTGCTGCAGGGTTTAATTTGAACTAGGAATATTTTATTACAAAGGTAAATAAGTTAGGTAGTATATACATAGCATTCTTATAAAGTTGGATTGTCAAATTTTTGAATTTTTTTGACATGGATTTCTCACAAAAATGACATTCCCCTGGTAAAAATGTAAATAGAATGAGAAACTAAGTATAC
Organism: Debaryomyces fabryi; assembly: GCF_001447935.2. NCBI lineage: Eukaryota > Fungi > Ascomycota > Pichiomycetes > Serinales > Debaryomycetaceae > Debaryomyces > Debaryomyces fabryi. The sequence goes on from NW_015385469.1 coordinate 15,277, forward strand.
CGATTGAAAAAACTATCACACTACTTAAAAATACTATAATTAGCTATGTCTGTGGATAGAGAAGAAAGTGCTAATCATGGATATAGTCAAGTTCGACAGTTGATTGATCCCTTAAAGTCTAATTTGCAAAATAATAGCAATAGCTTTAATGGAAATAATGTTAATGGTCTAAGTAATGCCCACAAAAATAATAGTGATATCTCGATATCTAATACTAGTATGGATGAATCAAGCTCTAATCAAACTACAGTGAATGATTATGAATCTAACGGTGATTCGAATTCAATTATATTTAAAAATAATCATAGAACTAAATTAACAAGTCAAGACGTGAGGTTAATACTATATCTAACGATCAATATTAAACCATTTAAATATGTTGGAGATAGATCACTTAGCCAAACGAAAAAGTGGGAGATAATTCAAACAAAATATGCAGAGATTAAGCGCAAAGATTCTGATGGATATCCAGAAGTAGTTGTGCCCACAGTAAGAACTTTGCAACGACAATTAGCTACGGCTATCAAAAAAGCTCGCCTGAGACAACAGAATAAGAAAAGAAAAGATAATAAAAATTTAGAATCTTCGTATTTGATATTAAGTACAATTAACAAGGAAAGTTCTTTGCCTGATTTAGAACTAGCATTATTAGAATTAAATGATCTCAGCGAAAAGTTGAAGACTGGTAAAGGAACAAATACTCCTGTTGCGATTGAATTGCCCAATCCTAGTATTCTACAATCATTTGACTTGAATAAATCAATTACATCACCAATTGAAACTTCTCATATGTCAACGAACATGCCGACTACCATTTCTACATCAAATCATACCCAATTCGCTACCCAATCTTCGCATATATCCCCGAAATCCAGCACTTTACTACTGAACGTTCATGATACTTATAATACGATTCGAAAAGCCATGAGCGAAAGTAATACATCCTATTCTCTGCAAAGCTTATATAGCTTATTGGGAAAATTACTTAAAGAATATAATCAGTTTCAGGCTCAGCAACAAAAGGAAAACGAGAAAATCATAGAAGAGAATATCAAACTTATAAAGGAGCAAAATGAGAGATGTAATAAAATAATTGAATCGAATAATAAGTTTCAAAAAGAACAGAATGAACTAAATAAGCAGTTGATACTAGAAGTTATCAATACGTTATCTCAAGATTCAAATCCTTCAATATCAAACAAATCTTCCCTCAAGCCTTTCCATGATTTATTGTAACATCTAGATTGCACACGTATGATCTGAATTACTCACTGTTATCTCACTAACTACAGATTTGTATTACTAAATTAGTTAACTATTGTTAGCGTCCTCAATAGTATTTGATTAATTATCAATTACTTGTCACATCAATCAGTCCGTTACTTGTTCTTGTTATTAAGTCATTCTTATACTCAATATTTTTCAAAATAAGAAGAGTCATCTCACCAAAGAAAAATAGTTTACTCGCTTAGAGAAACGTGAAAGAATTTACTGACTCTACCAAAAAACTACTTTGAAAATGAAAAATTTGTTACATAATATTACAGGGTCTCGATATTACTCTTTAAGGGAAATAGGTAGGGTTGCATCATCAAATAATTTCAAACTTTACGCAATACCACTTTAGGCAATTCCTTACAATATTTATTACTGCTTAAGGATATTCCTTTAAAGGTAATACACATTAATCGCTAAAGCATGGAAGACTGGGGTACTTTCCAGATTTGATTAAAGTTACCCAAAATGACCAAACCAGAATCACTTATTGTCTGATAATAAGGTCCTATTACAGGCTAGTAAAATCTGTAAATCGGAGTTTAAAATTAGATGAGGAAAGGAAACCTAAGAATTTAATGTAATCTCAATGTAATATTATCATATAATCTACTAACTAGGTATAAAATATAGATAACTTACAACCAATAAATAATAATTGCATCATTAAAAGAGACTAGATAATAGTCACATTAACAACTAACCGAATTAATAAAATATAATATGGGAGGGGGTATCAAACAAATGTATCATTGAATTACCGAAAATAAACAATGTAACGAATACGAAAGCAAAGCAATTCACATAAAATATGAAAATTATCAAATGAAAACCAGACGATCAATGAAGCGTAGCAAAAATAAAAAGAATTCTATCAAATAAAACTCAATGATACCAAATGTTGAGAAGCCAAATTAATGGCACGAAACAAAATGCAAGACCGATTTAACGGCACGAAAGTAAATGCAAGCCAAATTATTGGCACGAATGAATGCAAAACTGATTTAACAGCTAGAATGTAGTTTCAAAGATGTCAAGTTAATGACAAATCTAATGTAATATAAATAGGTACCAGTTTAATGGCACGAAAATTAACAAAACCAATTTAATGGCACGAATAAATGCAAGCCTTTTTCCGGCACGAAAATGTAAGGCAAACCCAAATTAAAGGGTGCGAAACAAATAAGCCAATCCTATGGTACGAAATTTTAGGCAATCTAATAAAAACCTTAAGAATGGTATGAGATCTTGAAGACAAGAACAAAAATGTAAGCCAAAACTGGCACGAAAAGTAATGGTTATAAAATGTAAACTGAATACCTCATAATTTCCCAAAATATTTTCAGTAAGAAACATAAGAATTGAAATCGAAATCAAATTGATTATGTCCCATAATTTCATTGGAGCCACAACCTCCAATTAAGAAAGCGTCCATATTTGTAGACGTTAATAAATCATTGGTGTAATCATCAGCGTCAGAGTATTCAGTATTTGGAGTAAAACTACTAGATTCTGACATCACTAAATTAGCTTTGTTAGAGAATTCATCACCATTTAAAGCCATGTGCATTTGATTATTGAAGTCAATAAAATCTAAAAGATCAGTTTCTTTTGGAGTGGCTAATACTGGTTCCGAAATTGTGCGTCTATGGCACAACTCTTCCTTCTTCTCCTTAGCCAAAGGGGCTTTGTAAGCTCTGAATTGTAAGGACGAACTAGTCTTCTTCTTTGAAGCTTCGCTTGTCGACTTTGCCCTTTTGTGAATAGTTTTTTTGCTCTGTGTAGGTAATTCAGGGACAGTGTTTGATCTCTTTAAATTATCATATTGAGGCTCAATGCTTGATTGAGTATTCTCCGGAAATGGGTTGATATGCGAGTGATAAGCCACCGAAGGTTCTAAATTCATATCCTCTTGGTATATATCAGCATTCTCACTCATCCAATGGCCTGCATTAGATGACATGTCCATATTAAGTAAGCCTAATCCAAGCATGGTATCATTGTTTTCAGTATGATGGGTATTAATTTGGTTATATTCCTGCATGTAAGATTCATTTCCGAAAGTGGAAGACTTGGACATGATCGACGAATCTTCTAACGATGAGAAAATAGATTCTTCATCGGACTGCAGAGACTGAAAAGAGTCGTTCGAGGCGGACAATTCGTAGTTTGAAGCAGTATTCAATTTCTGGTTATCCAAAACAGTAGTGTCTGGTGTAGTAGTTGGTGAGACTAAACTGGTTTTTTCATCCTCGTCTGACGAGTCGTCAAGGTTTTTAACAGGAGATAAATCCACAAATACAAAGTTCCTTGGCATTCCAGACCTCTTCCTGGGCCTCTTTGAAAGAGGTTTCCTTGTTTGACATTGCTGTCCTGCGGCGGCAATTTGTAATGAATTGTGTAAACACTCGATCACCCTATTTTGTTTTGGAGTCTTAGAATTTTTGGTCAGCGAACTCTCTTTCTTTATTCTCCATCTCTTTTGCTTATTAGCTGGATTTTCTATTATGGTACTATTAATGGTTAATATCTTATTCATGTAATTAGTGCTACCAAAACTGTGAGCTATTATTTTATTGCAATGATTATACTTACTTCTTACCTTCCATCTTCTTTGTATGGGTATCAATTATAGTAAAGCACGAAGAAGGAATATATTTAATAGTTGTAATCACAATTGTCTTAGAAATCTAAAAAAATACCTGGGATTCCAAGGGTATTTATCATTTCAACTTTTGGTAATTCCATCCAAAGGAGTATTGCATTCTTCAATTACGAAATTCAGGTGCCTTTCAATTTTAAGTATTGTTCCTTTGTTGTTAATTAGATGCATAAGTGGATGCAAAGACGTAATTGGAAAGGTAAGTAGCTTTCATCTGAAAGTTTGATTATTTTCATGTCCCATTTGGGCATTGTGGATCGCTTTTTCGAAGCCGCATAATTTAAAAAAATATTTTATTAATCGTCCCCAGATTTCATGAATAAAGCCTATTTCAAAATTTATTTTCCGTCTTAATGCCTTCACTCACTAAACTTTGATAGACCTTCAATTGACTTCATTACTTACTATGTTCTACATTCTTTCCAATAAGTATACCTATGTAATTCTTCTCTTTGACTTTCTCTTCATACTTGGGGCTTTTGTTAATTGATCGCACAATAATCCTTACCTGTTTCAGCTGAATAATTGTCCTTAGATCAATGTTGTAACCATGCGCATAATTAAAAATTACCTTAATAGGTAAATTGATTTGCATATTATTTTCCTAAACTGGCAGAAAGAATAACTCCTCACTTTCTTCATTAGGCATATGACGCATTAAATTAAAATTAACACATGCCGCTTACAAAGGTGGAGATCAGCCTAATTAGGCAAGCTAATTATAATACAGTGCTACACTTGCAGAAGAATAGTTACAGTGCGACCTAATCGGGAGAGGGGATAAATAAATGGGAGCCTAAGGCGCTTTCGCTAACATGGCAAAGAAGGTGCGATGCGTGTGAATGTCTTTGAAGGCTGTAGAGGCTTACTTGAAGAAATATAGTGTCTTTTTAGAGTAGTGCTACAATGTCTGAAAAATCAAATCTATATCATACTGATTAAGATCTTATGATAACATGTTTAGTCATATCCGCGTGCACTTGTTAGATGGTGGGGTAGTGTCCCCTATTAGGATGTTTTTACGATCTTTTTATTTCACCTCGAAGGAGTCGTTTTGGATAAAGGCATTCCAGTTGATACTGACGCTTAAATGATGGCTCGTGCAAAAGTTAGACCCCTCATTTAACGGAAGCCTAAATAAACAGTAGCTGTCTGTGTATAAGCAATTATTTTTACGATATGACGCTCCTAATGGTGATGCGAATCCTAATTAGGCCTTAAGGGGGGTATCATTCCATGCACATGGAATTTGATTTGCAATAAATGGGGGACTAGCGATGCTGAGTGCCTATAAGAAGAACATGCTCGTATTGCTTCGCGGCCTAAATTGAATTTCTATTGTGCATTCCTAATTAGTTCATTGCAGAGAACTAATTAGGAATTCAGATTACAGACTATTAGATGATACATTGCATTGTATAAACGACCTATGCTTATAGAGTGTGTAACTAAAATGCCTAATCACTAACCGAACTGGCATAAAGCAACTTAACAATTGCAGTATGTAATCGTTGGTCTCTGGGCAAAGTATATCGAGCTAGATGAACAGCCTAATCAAGATCTAGATCTCTTTTCAGTTAACTAATGTGGATTCGTATTTCTAAATCAGTATTGATTAACATATGTATATGATACGATGAAGTTTAATTCATTTCCACCCGCCCCAATCAAGATACCAGTCCACCACTTTAGGTCCTATGTTTTTACATAATATCCTAGCAATTATTGGTTGCATTAAATCAATAATTACATAACAAGCTATTCAAATACCATTCCAGAAAGCAAGGTATTGTATAAAATTAATATTCTTATGGAAGTGTTACAGATGGATATGTTCCCTGCTCGTGGTCAAATATGAGATCCTTACTTCAGTTCATTGTTGTTAGAGGCCAGGTTGTTCTGCTCTACTAGCCCTCGTAACTTTTCTTTGGCCTCCGGGGTATAATCTAAGGTTCTTGTATCTAGTTGTTTTATTTGTAATCCAACATGTTCTTTTTTACGTCTCTCGATCTCTTCTGGGGAATGAGGTGTGAACTTAATATATTCGAAATCTTTGCCTGCGTCCATGAGAAGATACATTCCCGCCATTAAGGCTATGGTTCCCACTACCAATCTATGGCTAAACGGTGGAGTTGCTGGAAGCTTTTGAGTCATTTTAGCCTTTGTATATTGTTCAAATTCTATGTTACTAGCCGAAGATCCAATTGCACAATTTTTATTCACCAAAATTATCTGTGCCGTGCACGCACAATTCAGCGGTTTGGTCAATCCTTAATCAAAGGGATTCAATTCGCATATTAGAACTGTACCAGGGGACACCCGAAAACTAGATTAAAATATTGTCGAGATGGCAGCATTACCTAAGAGAATTATCAAGGAAACTGAGAGACTTGTATCAGATCCTGTTCCGGGCATTACAGCTACACCTTCCGAGGAGAATCTTCGTTATTTTGAAGTTACAATTGAGGGCCCATCTTCTTCACCTTACGCTAATGGATTATTCAAATTGGAGCTCTACTTACCTGACGATTATCCCATGTGTGCCCCTAAAGTCAGATTCTTAACCAAAATATATCACCCCAATATTGACAAATTAGGTAGAATCTGTCTTGATGTATTGAAGGATAACTGGAGTCCAGCATTACAAATCAGAACAATCCTTTTGTCTGTTCAAGCCTTATTGGGAGCTCCAAACCCAGACGATCCATTGGCTAATGACGTGGCAGAAGACTGGAAGAAAGATGAAAAAGCTGCCATTGAAATGGCCAAAGAGTGGACTTCGAGGTATGCTATGCAAAACTAGCTTGTGGTTTACAATCTCGCGATAGTATATAGGATACAGTGGTTTCAGCATTGCCGCTAAACTCATTAACGCGTTAAAATATTTGTAACTATTTTTAGTGCGGTCGACAGGATACTTCTCAGTTCGACCCTGCGAGCTGATGATCCGGGTAGATGAATGTTTCGAGTCCGCTTCAATAATTCGTACGACTTCTACCTTAGCATTCTCCTCTACATCAGATATACCTACATAGTTTAATCTCATGTACTATTTACTTTTACTCCTTATTATCTATGTCGACACTAGACTCGTTTAATGGTCCGGGTCGGATCAGACGGCCCTTTCGGCTTTAAAGTACCCGACCGTGCATTCAACAAATGTCTCAAATTGATCTACAGTTTCAAGAACTGAATTCTACCTCAGCAAGATGCTAAACTCTATAGCATTCTTGATTGCTTATTCGAATAAGCGTACTTGGTATATCATGCCTTCTATTCCAAGTATCCCGAAGTTATTCGGCGTTGTAACGAGATTCCTTGACGAAATCAAAATCGCGTTAATCTTTGTAATCAATTTTTTTTTCGCATGAAACGTTAGATCGCGGATCTAAATCAGTTTTCCTTAATAGCAGTCTCTAAAACTTTTCTTTTCTCCCTTTTTAATAAGAATTGACCAGTTCTGTTTATTGCAAATCATTTTGTCGGCATCCTAAACTGCTAACAGGTTTTACTCATTATTCCTTATTCAAAACTGAGGAATTATAGTATAGAACAAATTATTTTACAGATACAGGCTCTTAGACGCCGAGGAAACCACTATGACTAAAAACGATGAGCAGAGTCCTTTTGCAGATCAGAAAAACGAGAGCTTTTCTAATGAAAATACATATATAGATGACTTAGTGGATACGACACAGAAGAGGAATTTTAGTGACGATAGTTTCAAATCGACCAACCTGTTCACTAACTCGATAATCCAGTCGCCTACCGAATCGCATTTCAGTTTTCATCATACCAGTTCTAGTGCTCAAGGAGAGCACATATCGCCGACCAGAAAATCCTCTCTCAGGTTTAAGCTTCCCAATACTACCGCGTCATCTCCCCCAACGACGTCGTCTACTGCAAACACGGTGAAGCAACAGGGTTCCATACATAATAAAGTTGGCTCACCTTTCGTGAATAATATAATAAATGAAAATGAGGTTTATAAAGCCCCACAGTCGCCATTTACAGACGAGTATAGACATGCTACTTTTGATGGGGATGACGAGCACTATTACCATGCTGACCAAGATTCTATTGCAATGGATCATAAGGAAACAACGATGAAGAGGCATAGATGGGGAACAACAAGAGATAAAAAAGGGAAACCTAAGAAGGAGAACATGGCTAGGTCGAAGACCTTGAAAGGAATATTGCTGCATAATGGAAGTATGGTGAGGTCGAAAACTAAAGGTCATAAGGGACGTAATCATTCGATTAGAAAGCCAAAAACAAATAACGAAAGTGACGATGATGATGATGATAATGACGAAAGTGAATCGGAGGAGGAAGCAAAAGATCCTAGGGACCATAAAGATGAAAAGCGATCTATTGTTTTTAACAGGCAGTTACCAGATGAATTTTTAGACTCAGAAACTGGCAAGCCTAACACGTCATATGCAAGAAATAAAATCAGAACAACAAAATATACTTCCTTGTCATTCTTGCCGAAAAATATTTCAAATCAGTTTATCCATAATGTGGCTAATATGTATTTCTTAGCTTTAATCATTTTGGGCGCGTTTGATATTTTCGGCGTTCCAAGCCCAGTATTGGCAGCGGTTCCTTTGATTGTAATCGTTATTATTACTGCAATTAAAGATGCATTTGAAGACTCGAGGCGTACTATCTCGGACTTAGAAGTTAATAATCAAATCACTCATATATTGGATAATAATGCTGCATATGAAAACCCCAATTACGTTTATGCCAATCAAAATGTGAACGATGAAAAGGTCTCTTTATGGAGAAGATTCAAAAAGCTCAACACAAGACTATTGTTCAGGTTTATCAACGGGTGTAAGAGGAATTTAACAAAGGAAGGTAAAGCTAACAAACTACGCGAGAAACAGAAAAGTAACAAGCATGAAGACCACAAAGAAGTCATGAGGAAAAGTTTCGATAGTGATTTTATTCTAGAAACATCAAGACCTTCAATGAGCGAGAATCCCTTCAGCGAAAATTCCTACCGCCAATCGTTTCAACAGGGCCGACAATCGATGCAAAGCCATCGTTCGATGAGAAGACATCATCGTGAAAAGACTTTGAAATTTACAAAGAAGTATTGGAAGGATGTCAAAGTAGGTGATATGTTGAGAATCTATAACAATGATGAAATACCTGCTGATGTTATTATCTTAGCAACAAGTGATGAAGATAATTGTTGTTATGTCGAAACTAAAAACTTGGATGGGGAAACTAATTTGAAGGTTAGACAAGCTTTGAAATACGGATCTACTGAGAACAAAATTAAAAAAGCAGATGATTTAATGGATCATCAGTTTCAAATTGACAGTGAAGGTCCTCATCCTAATTTATATTCATATCAAGGAAACTTGAAGTATTTTGATGAGCATACTAATGATTTAAAACAAGAAGCTATCACAATCAACAACCTCTTATTAAGAGGTTGTTCCTTAAGAAATACTAAATGGGTTATCGGTATAGTTGCATTCACAGGAGAAGACTCGAAGATTATTCTTAACGCTGGAGTAACTCCTACAAAACAATCTAGAATGTCGCATGATTTAAATTATTATGTTTTGCTTAATTTCTTGTTGTTATTCATCATATGTTTTGTTTCTGGTTTAGTAAATGGTCTATGGTATAGAAATCACAATACCTCTCGAGATTACTACGAGTTTGGTACAGTAGCTGGTTCACCTGCCACGAATGGTTTGGTAAGTTTCTTTGTCGCTGTTATCTTATACCAATCTTTAGTTCCAATCTCATTGTATGTTACGATAGAAATTATTAAAACCGCACAAGCATTTTTCATATATTCCGATATTGGTATGTATTATGAAAAGCTTGACTATCCTTGCACGCCAAAGTCTTGGAATATATCTGATGATTTAGGTCAAATTGAGTATATTTTCAGTGATAAGACTGGTACATTAACACAAAACTTAATGGAATTCAAAAAATGTACCATTAACGGTGTTTCATACGGTAATGCATACACAGAAGCATTAGCAGGTTTGAGGAAGAGACAAGGATATGATGTTGAAACTGAAGCTGCACATGAGAGAAAATTAATTGCTGAGGATAGAGAAATAATGATTCTGAAATTAAAAAATCTTACTTCTGGAAGCTTGAATTACGAGGATAGTTTATCGTTTGTTTCGAGCCAATTTGTTGATGACTTGGAAGGCAAGGGAGGTGAAAAACAACAGGCTTGTAATTCCCATTTTATGTTGGCTCTAGCATTATGTCATTCGGTTTTAGTTGAAGAGGATCCAAAGGATGCTAAAAAACTTCTTTTGAAGGCGCAATCGCCTGATGAAGCTGCTTTAGTAGAAACCGCCAGAAGTGTTGGTTTCGCTTTCAAGGGTAGTACGAAGAAAGGTGTTCTTGTAGATGTACAAGGTAAAACTAAAGAATACCAAGTCTTAAATACTTTGGAATTTAATTCGACCAGAAAGAGAATGAGTGCTATTATTAAAATTCCGGGCGACACTGAAGATGATGAGCCAAAGGCCTTATTACTTTGTAAAGGTGCTGATTCGATTATTTATGACAGATTAGCGTCAAATAATAATAAGGAATTGCTTGAGACTACCTCTAATCAGTTAGAGCAGTTTGCAACTGAAGGTTTAAGAACTTTATGTATTGCTCAGCGAGAGATGACATGGTCAGAATATACAGAATGGAACAAGCGCCATAAAGAAGCTGCATCTTCGTTAGATAACAGAGAAAGTAAAATGGAGGCGGTTGCCGATTCTATAGAAAGAGAATTATTTTTATTGGGAGGAACAGCTATTGAAGATAGATTACAGGATGGTGTTCCAGATGCAATATCCATTTTAGGACAAGCTGGTATAAAATTATGGGTTTTAACTGGTGATAAGGTTGAAACGGCTATCAATATTGGTTTTTCTTGTAATTTACTTGGAAATGATATGGAATTATTAATTTTGAAGACAAAGTTAGATGATGATGAAAAAGCTAAGCACGATATTGATGCAAAATGCAATGAAACAAAAATAATTGATAGATTGATTTCAAATTATTTATCAAATTATTTCAATATGACTGGTTCCGAAGAAGAACAAGAAAAGGCAATCGAAGATCATAGTCCACCAAATGAAGGCTTCGGAGTAGTTATTGATGGTGATGCGTTAAAGTTAGCACTTCTTGATCGTGACATTAAGAGGAAGTTTTTATTGCTATGCAAGCAATGTAAGGCTGTATTGTGTTGTCGTGTTTCCCCAGCACAAAAAGCAGCAGTTGTTAAATTAGTTAAAGACACATTAGATGTTACTACTTTAGCAATAGGTGATGGTTCAAATGATGTAGCAATGATTCAAGCGGCAAATGTTGGTGTTGGTATTGCTGGTGAAGAAGGGAGACAAGCTGTCATGTCGTCAGACTATGCTGTTGGTCAATTCAGATTCTTAACAAGGTTATTGTTAACTCATGGAAGATGGTCTTATAAGAGATTTAGTGAAATGATCTTGAGTTTTTTCTATAAGAACGTGATTTTTTCAGTTGCATTATTCTGGTATGGTTGTTATAATAACTTCGATGGGTCATATTTATTTGAATATACCTACTTAATGTTTTATAACTTAGCGTTCACATCATTACCAATTATTTTCTTAGGAATTTTAGATCAAGATGTACCAGCAAAAGTTGGATTATTAGTGCCTCAATTGTATAAAACAGGTATTATGAGATCCGAATGGACGGAAACTAGATTCTGGTGGTACATGGTTGATGCAATCTACCAATCGGTAATTTCTTTCTTCTTCCCGTACTTAATGTACTACAAGGGTTTTCAAAGTATGAATGGATTAGCTATTGACCATAGATTTTGGATCGGTATAGTCGTTACATGTATCTCATGTATATCGTGTAACTTGTACATTTTGTTCCATCAATACAGATGGGACTGGTGGTCTACTTTATTTGTTGCATTGTCAATTCTAGTGGTTTTTGGATGGACTGGTATATGGACTGCTCCTCTATACAGTCAAGAGTTCTACAAAGCAGCTCCTCAAATGTTCGGTGCTGCTTCATTCTGGGCTTGTACATTTATCGGTGTATTGGCGTGCTTGATTCCTAGATTTTTCTATGACTTCCTCCAAAAGCTTTATTGGCCTAAAGATATTGATATTATTAGGGAGTGTGTCCAAAGGGGCGATTTTGATCCTTATCCAGAAAACTACGATCCAACTGATCCAAACAGACCTAAAATTAGTCTGTACACAAACGAAAATGTTAAGAGAATGAGTATGGGCAACAATCCTAATACTCCACCCGAAATGTACAAGGACTTCACCCCTAGTAACAGTGATTTAGAGTACAATGCCAGCTACGAGAATTTGGGCCAAAGCTCGGCCATTAGGACCAATGCCATTGAACACGGTACTCATCATCAAGCAATTGAGGGCAGTCCCGACATCAACGGACAACCAAAGAATGTTAACCCTGAATCCATGGTACACAGGCTGAGCCCCAGCAAGGCATCACATAGAAAGTCTCTTCACAAGATGTTTAAGCGTAATAGCAAATCAGGTTCAATCCATCATGGGGCAGACTACAACGACCCGTATAATAGAGCTGTTAACGCCGAGGATATAGCGCTGTCCATACAAACGGAAGAAATACCATTGGATGACTTCAGCCTGCCAGTTACTATGTCTACACAAGTCAAGGTACCTCGTATTGGCCATTGACTACAATTTCAACCACTGCATGACTTAAATAAAGCATAAACACGTATGTAAATTAAATATTAAAATAGACAAGTAAAATATTACCCTTTGGCACTGTAGGGATGATCAGCGACCGATTCACTTATCCATATTTAATCACCCACAATCAAACGATTCACCCCTTTCTATCACATTGAACCGATCGGGCAATAACCTTGATCGCCATCTAGAGATCTTTGACCTTCGCCTATGAGTTGATCCGATGCACACAGATTGCAAAACGGCATGCAAAAAGAAATGCCGGTTCCAAAAAAGAAACGGCCTATCATGTGAAAATCTACAATTGTACCTTACTTGCCTTCTACACCCAATCGATACATTTGTTCCGTGTCAGTATTAGGATCTACATACCCATGAACATCCATACCTCGCTACTAAGACGTACACATCTCTTTTAGACTCTTATCACCACCTTGAATGCCTCTGGGGCGGTCCGTCCACCTCGATTTGCCAGGAAAACCGTGTTTGTGTAACTCACTCCACTACGAACCCTACGACTTGATTTCAACCCCAGACTCCACCATCTATAAGTAACCTTACCAATGGTCGAGTCTCTGACTGTCCCGATCCCCATGTATCCATAGTAGCTCATTCAAAAGGCTACAACAAGTGTTCCCTATCTTCTAGAAAGACTTCGTCTCCCGGAACCACATAGGTTACCCTGACAATAAGGAAAAACGTGAATCGGCCAATCACAATAGTGTTTTCGGATGTTTGTGTAATTTGAGCCCGATAAAATCCGTTTCTGTTTTTCATCAAAAAAAAATTTCATCCGGCTGAAAAATATATATAGAGATCTATTTCACTTGAAAATTTTTTTTATTAACTTTCTTCTTTTCTTTATACATTATTTATTTGTAACAAACTAATAAATTTTAGTTAAATATATTCATACACAATGGGTGATTCTACTTTCTTGATTGACTTTATGATGGGTGGTGTTTCCGCCGCCGTCTCTAAGACCGCCGCTGCTCCAATTGAAAGAGTTAAGTTATTAATCCAAAACCAAGATGAAATGATGAAGCAAGGTCGTTTATCTAGAAAATACGATGGTATTATCGAATGTTTCAAGAGAACTGCTGCTGAAGAAGGTATGACCTCTTTCTGGAGAGGTAACACCGCTAATGTTATCAGATACTTCCCAACCCAAGCATTGAACTTCGCTTTCAAGGACAAGTTCAAGGCTATGTTCGGTTTCAAGAAGGATGAAGGTTACTGGAAATGGTTCGCTGGTAACTTAGCTTCCGGTGGTTTAGCTGGTGCCACTTCTTTGTTTTTCGTCTACTCTTTAGATTACGCCAGAACTAGATTAGCTAACGATGCTAAGTCTTCTAAGGGTGACGGTCAAAGACAATTCAACGGTTTAATCGATGTTTACAAGAAGACTTTAGCTTCTGATGGTATTGCTGGTTTATACAGAGGTTTCGGTCCATCTGTTATCGGTATTGTTGTCTACAGAGGTTTATACTTCGGTTTGTACGATTCCTTGAAGCCAGTTGTTTTAGTCGGTCCATTAGAAGGTAACTTCTTAGCCTCTTTCTTATTAGGTTGGGTTGTCACCACCGGTGCCTCTACTGCTTCTTACCCATTAGATTCTATTAGAAGAAGAATGATGATGACCTCTGGTCAAGCCGTTAAGTACGACGGTGCTTTCGATGCTTTCAGAAAGGTTGTTGCCGCTGAAGGTGTCAAATCCTTATTCAAGGGTTGTGGTGCTAACATCTTAAGAGGTGTTGCCTCCGCCGGTGTTATTTCCTTATATGATCAATTACAATTGATCATGTTCGGTAAGAAATTTAAATAATCTAGTCGATACGCTATTACTGTATAATGTATGTATATATTTTTATTGATTAGTTTTTTTAATATATTAAATTGCTGAAAATTGTTTAATTAGTAGGATATACCTGCGTAGAAAGTAAATGCCTCGTGGTTCTTTACTTAATTTTCACAACTACTTGGGAATGAAGCAGATAAATTTACTTTATTGGAAAATTTTGGATCAGGTCTTTATTCTCCAGTTTGCCTATCTTTGTTAGAACTTTCGGAGGGTATGTGGTGAAGCGGATCTGTTATCAGCATCACATGTCTTTTATATTTGATTTTAACGTAACCATGGTCAAGAATAAGCCTAAATGTATTCAAATTATACACAGGAAGGAGGGTACTCTAAATAGGTAAAGTAAAGTATAACTTAATGAATCGTTTGCCGCGTTAAACATATATAACGAAAATCTAGTGCTTTTCTCTACTCTATTATTACTTCATGAATATTTTGATATTAATTTCACTCTTTAATCTTGACAAATACGTTAAGTATGCACATAGCATCAAGCTACAAGATATATATAATATTCAATTTCTTGTTTAATATATCTGTAAAAAAATTGATAACTTCTATTTTATAATTTTGTACATTTTTGTCGCAAAATTGCAAAACTAAAGGAATTCTCTAGATTTTTACATATTTTTGCAAATTTTAACAAAACAATCAATAGATTACAACAATAATTCTCAGGAAACAATAAGTACTTTTAAAATATTTAATATAAAACAAACAACTTATACAAAATTTAAAAAAGAATAAAAAAAGAACCAAATTATCACTATTTGGAACAATGTACCAATAATATAGATCTGTTCAATGCATTCGACCACCTAGAAATATAATTTTTAACGAGTATGCATAGACATCTATTGTGCTCAATAGATATTCAACAAACAAAAATATAAATATTGGTATCCCCCAATGTTCCAAAGAGAGAAAACTAATTCTAAGCTTTGTACTTAGCAAAATTCAAGTACAACAATTTATAGCCGAACTTCAAGTCATATAAAACTCTTTCTTGTTTTTCATAGCCATGTTCACTTAAATCATCAGCACAATTTGATAAATCATGGAAATTGAACTTATCATGGGAGTCTTCAGATTCCGTAATAAATGTGACAGAAAATTTTCCAGGTTGGAAGATGTCTAACACTTTATTCAATACATCAACTACGCTTTCATTACTATCCTTTGTGAAAGGGTAATTAGTTTCAAATGAAGCATACGACCAGCCAGATTCTGGTGTAATATGTAACGTGTAGTAATATCCACCATTATTCGAAGTGATAGAATTTGACGAATATCCACAGGGACTGAATGCAAATGCATCATGAATAAACTTGAATTTTTCTGATTTAGTTGCTGAAGACTCCTTCAGATATTCATCTGAATCTAATTCCATACTGTCAGATAAGGAAGGAGAAGGCAAATGATGGGATTTGAGCTTCCTATTAGACCCATCGAAGATGGAATCTAATTTACTCTTACACATGGTTTGCATTCCCATATCATGGCCGAGATCATGTTCCTCTTCTTCACTTGTCTCTTTAATTAAAGAGTCAGCGCCGGGCTTTCTATCTGCAATAAAATTTGCAGCCTTCTCGGGATTTAACTCAGTCATTAATATTTCAAAGGTTTGATCACGAGTATTACCATTAGAGTTTTCAGTAGAAGGCACAGAATCTCTGCCTCCCATATACAAATACCAATGATCATCACTAGTGAAGTCTCCTACTATGTATGACTTTCCGTTTTGGAAATATTTATTCAATAAGGTGACTTCTTGTTTCCAGTTTCTATGCACATGCTTTTGCTTATCTGGAAACATGAAGGATCTTCTTGAATAGAATATTTTGTGCACGTTATAATCATCAAAGTCCATGCCTTCAACATATTGATTAACGATTTCGAATAATTTTTCAAGACATGCTAATGTTGTAGTAGTTCCACATGTTTTCAAGATCAACTTATGAGGGAATACAAACAACGAAGATTCAGATAACAAGTATGCATCCATGAATTTTGAGGATTTCATGGATAATATTTTACAACTGACTAAATCTAAAACTTTAACCCATTTTTCTAAAGGAATGCTACGCAAACCCTCCGATTCTTTTGGGACATCGCTTTCAGAATTAAAGAACCAGATCTCTAATAGTTTTTCAGGACCTTCAAAGGCAAATGTTGAATCTAGGTTTGCAGATAACTCATGATCGACGTAGGTATCTTCAACGTAAGCTGGAGCAACCATCTAGTGTTTGTAGGCTATTTTTTTTAAAATTTTTCTTAACTTTAGTTTGATTGGATTTATTTTTGAATTACCTGTAAATCAAGTGATAATTCAAGAATTAAAAAAATTCGTAGGTGGATTGAAACTTACTCTTATTAATTAAAAGTGATGAATAATTAAGCAACGATTGAAACGAAGAGAGAAGTAGCAAGAAACGTTTCAACTATAGTTAATTAGTATTGAAAATTCACCGGTGGAAGGGGGAGGTCAACAACCAAGTGAAAAATTTATGTCAACAAAATAAAATGGGAATGATGGAACTTAAATTAAAAATTAATTTATAAGATTTAAGTACGACTGTAGTGCTATTATAATAAGCAAGGAAATATTATTTATTGGTGTTATCCAGGTTCAATTAATTTACTTTGGAGCAAAATACGTCGTGATTCTTTCTTAGGCATATAACTTTTCAAATAAATTTAATCGAAAGTTATGCACAATATGTTAATCTTTGTCGGATTACAATTTAATCAATCCAACTATATTTCAATTAAATGTACTGTGGAAATAAGATCAATTGGAAACTTTGGATCAGTTTTTTCAAACTTACTTGGGACGATAAGCGGTTTTTTTTTTGAGTATATTTTATTTAAATTATGAATGAAAATATCTTTAATAGTAAGCTCGGCAGGAGGAAGATGCTATAACTATTCGTTATCACAACAAGTTGATAATACAATTAGTGGTAACTGTTGCTGTATGACTTTATAGTGGAAAATTTTCAGTCTCATGACGCAAAAATTAAATTAAAATGTAGCATTATTTTTGTGTAACTACATACGTGGGGATTTTTACACTTATAACATTAGACAAAACTATATATATATTTAAATAGAAATAAATTCTAAATTATTAAATCAGCTTATTTAAACACTTGAAACAATTTCACTAGCATTTTTCAACACATCCACCATCTTCAAACATTCCTTTCTCTTTTGAACTGTTAATTCATTTTCTTTAACTAAATCGCCTAAGTCAGGGGAATTATACAACTTCTCCAATAATTCTTTTTGAATTTCTTCCTTCGACCTTTCAATTAACTTTAACATTATTGCCTTTGGTACAACATCGGCAACTGTTCTCTTCACAATATTGAAGTAAGATGAAATCAATAACTTAATGACTTCAGTTTCCATGGTTTCTCTTTCAGTCATACTTCCTGTAGCTCTCAATACTGGTGGAGGTGCTTCCATAGATTGTAATCTTTTCTTATTCTTGGAAGAGAAAAAACCACCAAAGAATCCATTTGCGCCTTCTTCTTTTGGTTGCGGCAGCGCTTGGGCTTGCTGAGAAGGAGGTAACGGCTTGCCTGTTTTAGGATCAACAGCCACTTGAGGTTTTGGATGGAATTTTTCCTCAACTATAGCCATAGCCTGCGAACCCTTCAATAAATCAGGATGAGCGGTGTTAACATAAGTCTCTTCTGACATGATTATGTCGGTCACAAACTTATTGGTTGGGATCAACTCATCTCTTAACAACTGAATAAAGTGTTGAGATAATTGTTCCTTTAATGCTGGATAACGAGAGTATTGTGGTTGGGAAATAATTTGTGATAAAATACGCACCAATTCATCGAAAATTAAATTGATACAACGAATTGATGGGTCTTCCATTCTGTGAATTTGTTGTTTGACAAGAACTTCGAAAGCTTGGGTACCAACAAATAAGGATGGCGCAGAACCCGAAGTATTGTGCATGATGGTTCTAATATCAGCATCCTTAATTTGATCAAATGGATCCAATGCAGTAATACCATTCTTAAAAATTTCATGGAAAACAAAGGAGATACGAGCACCACCACTTAATTCTTGTGATGTCAATTCTCTTGCTTCACCATTTAAAATACCATTGTAATCTTTGGTAAAGTTGGTGATCATGTTAAGAGCGATTGATGTTGGGGATTCTGACATTTCTGGCCCTAACAAGCTCAATTCGTTTTGATACTTCTTTAAAGAATGTTCTATTCTCATTTTGATATCTGGCAAGGTACCCTTAATATGGTGCAATAAGATACCATTCAATTTCTTTGCCAAATATGGTGTACCACAGTAATGCGCCTTTGCCTTGTAGGATGGGTGATTTTCAAAGAATGATTTTTCATCTTGTAACGCATCTCTAATAGTTTTCTTCCCTTCTATATCCTTTTGACCTCTATTTATCACAGGAACATAACCAAATCTTAATGGAATAACTCTACCTGCTAAGATATCGATAACATCAGTACCTTGATCCATCAAATCAACTTTAGTTAAAACACCAATAGTTCTTGAACCTTCTGGGTCCACCTCTCTTGCCAATTTTAAACCATCAGAGTTAGCTAAATCAGTATTGGCAGCATTGACAGACAATATAATAGCATTAGGCTTAGATATGAACTTCATAAGCATTTCTCTAATTTGTCTTTCGATATCTTTAGGTTGGTCGCCAACTGGAACCTTCGTTAAACCAGGCAAATCTACTAATGTCAAAGTCAAGACGTGGGGGGAGTAGATTCTCAAATTAATTGGAACCGCAGAGATACCCAAATTTTTACCAGTTTTGGCATCTGTTTCTCTAACAATCTCTTCCCTGATCTCTTCAAAATTATAGAACTTCTTGTTTGGCAAGTGTAAAAATTCACCCCATTCATCCGCGTTGTTTTCAGACGACTCTCCTTTATCTGTAGTCGTATGAATCTCCAATAAATCCTTTGATGGTTTTGGCGAAGATCTTTTATTGATTAACTGTAAAACCAAAGGCCTTCTAGTAACAATACCTGTACCTCTAGGTAAGAAATCTCTTCCAACAATATTTTCTAATACAGACGACTTACCACTAGATTGTGAACCAACAACTGTTATTTGAGGTAAGTCAACTGGAGAAGAAGATCCTCCACCTAATGGAGCTAAGGCATCTTGAAGCTTATTAATGGTAGCAATTAAAGTCTCATCCATTGCAGTATCTAATATTATTTTACTTCTATATTTTGTATATACGTGTTTGCCTTCTTAAGGCTAAGTTGATCTTTCATTATCTCGAGGTGTTCATAAGATTTATGTACACACACGACCATATTTTGTGGTTGCACTATTTTATCCATTGACCTATACTAACAAAACCTATCTATGTAACTATTACTAGCAGTATAGCTGAAACCTTTAAATAAATCATTTCTATTGTAATTTGAATCTTGAGGTATGGTTATACCTTGGTCGCCGCTGAAGTCGCTGATGGCCATACTTGTAAACTCTTCAGAAAAGTTTTCAGCCAAGATGGGATCTGTAATTACAGGAATAATGGGAGGGTTACAGGAATCATCTTGAGCTTTTAATGACTTCCAGTTAAGTTTGCGGAAGAATCTGTGGTTTTCAAATAAGGGCCATTTTTCATCTACAGGAAATCTCTTGACAGGATTTTTGTTCAATAATTTGTTCAAAAGGTCCTTTGCATCCATTGAAAAGTAGAATGGCATCTTCAACTTGTTCTTGATGATCTTGTCTTGAATTAATTTATGTGAATTTCCGGTAAATGGTGGCTTGCCAGTCATCATATCATATATGACGCAACCCAACGACCACCAGTCTACCAGATAGTCATATTGATCTCCTTTTAAAATCTCTGGAGCCATGTATTCAGGTGTACCTATAATCGAGGTACAACTGTCTTGTGAATTTTCTCCGATGCTTTTGGAGAGGCCGAAGTCTGTTAATACTAAGTGGCCAGCACTATTTAATAAGCAGTTTTCTGGTTTTAAATCCCTGTAGACAATACCTAACTCATGCAAGTGCTTCAACCCAAGAGCCATCTGTGCTGCATAGAATGCAACGTCGTCTTCTTTGAACACATTTCCGAGAGAGTTGTTTGATGTTAAATGGTGAAATAGTTCACCTCCTGGAATGTATTCTAAAATGAGATAAAACTTATCCGAGTCTTGTAACGCGTAAAATAACTTCACGATATTCGGATGATGAGTTATATTAGTTAGAATAGTGCGTTCGGAAATTGTTCTTCTGACATGCTTTGTATGTGTGTCGACCTGCTCTTCATGTATATTAATGGTAGGCTTTCTTAATTGCTTCTGGGCAAATAGCTTATTGCTATGCTTATCCTGTACCAAGTGGACTTTTCCATATGCCCCTTTCCCCAACACCTTAATAGGTGTAAAATCGCTCAAGACTTTTTTACTACTTGACACATTTAATTCTGGATTTCCTTCATCTGAAAATTCATAATTTGCCGGAATTGTCAAATCTTGTGATGTTAACGAAGTAGCTGATTTAATGGATAACCTCCTATAAACCGACGACCTTCTTCTTGGTATGCTTCTTGGAAAAGACGATTCAGAATGTACCTTGAGTGTATTACCATCATAAGGCTTCGCATCTAACTCATCTGAGTCAAGTTCATCTTCTATTATGGTATCATTCAAATCCTTAGAGAGTTTCTCCTCGTCAAATGAAAACAAGCTAGACATATCACTCACGTACGTCTTATACCATCGATAATTCTACTCAAGTTCAATACTATTTGTCCGTATATTTGTTAAAAATCATATTTATACATATGCCCCAAACAAAATTTCAGACTCGGTGCGATGTTCCAAGAAAATTATTGCCTATTGAAGAAAACAATTAATCTACCACATATACATTGATATGGAGGTTGTCGAATTTACGTAATACTTCTTCTGTATTCTCCCAAGGGACAGCGAAAAGGCCAGCATTGATTTTTGGCATATTGACAACTAGTTCACCTTTTTCAGTAGATTCAATTTCTTTTTCCTTCTTAAGTAGTTCTAATTGAGTGCTCAAATCCTTCATTGATAAATCAGTATTGGCAGCTATATCACTGGGGGTTAACTTCTTCTTACCATAATAATCACTGGTAAAAAGACATGCTACATACACTGTTTTTTGTCCATTCTCATTTCCAGGATCACTAGAACTCGAAGGAATCAATAGGGTTGTTCCTAATAGCTTGGATGGGTCATCTGAATATTGGTTACAGTAATTTGCATATATTTTGAAGGCAGATGGGAATTTTCGATAAAAGACAGTAGCAATCCCTCCACCCCATGAACCACGACAATTACAAGCATGAGCAAAAATTGAAATTCCAGAACGACTAGAAGGAGTATGTGTGAATAGATCACCTTTGATGTATTTAATCATAGCGAAATCTAGATTACATTAAATATATATGAAAAAAGTTTGGATTAAATCTAACCCCATAATTATTAATCGCATCACATTTAGTTTGCGAATTTAAAGAGAGTCAACTATTTGAATAAATTATTAAATTATTAAATTATTACTTATTACTATAATTTGTGTATTTCGTAGTATGAAATAGTATTTACAAGATTTATAATGATATTGATATTCTTTCGCCGGTAGACAAATGCTGAACATTATTATATATGAATCCATTTTCTGATCCACAGCCAAATACGTTTTCCATGATGATCGAATCGTCCATGTTATCTAGTAAATATGAACGCTCTTCGTAAGAGCATTCAAAAGTAAGCTTATTTGATAATGATTCATTATTCATTTCAGCTGCAGTAGTAAATCTATCTTCTGGTGTTAACATGAAAAACTCAATTCTATCTCCCGAGTCTACTTTGGCTTCAGGGGATATAGCTAAAATATTGGCCTTAGTTCCCCACTCACCACCTCCTGCAATTACTTTAAAGCGTTGACCAACGTCCAGATCCTTCTTATATAATTTAACGAATACTTGGGTATCCTTAGAGCCAATACTCATCAAGCGATCATTTTGTTCCAAGAAGCCAGCAGCAGACTTCTTATTAATTAATTTAACCAAGTTACCTGTGCAGCTAGTTATTATTAAAGGTTCAGAATTTGAATCATATAATGGTGTCCATTTATCTTCTGATTCAATTTTGGGGGATTTCTTAAACAAATTAGATGGCAATGTCACATCTAAGTCACATAATGTTTGTCCTGAATTAGACTGTCCATTCAAATGGCTTGGTTGAAAATAAAATAGTGTCACTAAATTGCTATTCGAAAAAATTGTATTTGCAAGCTTTAAATCAACTTTGGAATCTGGGTGAATGTTGATTGAAAAATTGGAATCAATAGTTTTCCAGTTTTTACTGGCTTGAACTACATGTATCCCATCTCTTTCCCTTATCTGTGAGTTTTCGTCGTCTCTATCTTCTAATTTTACCGAATTATTGATTTTAATATATTCATCTAACCACATTTCGGAAACTCCATGACGCTGAGAATTGGGAACAACACAATCTATTCCAGCAGCTATAACTTGTATTCCATTACTCTGATATAAATGAATTGATTCTTCTATCAGTTGTGTAAGCAAAGATGGCGTAGATAACAAGAGTAATGATTTCGCTTCAAAATTGGTTGGTGGTGAAAGACGAAAATTGACTGGATTTATGGAGGTTTTAGTATAAATCTCTGATAATGGACGATAGAGGGAAAATTTCCTTATCGAAAACTTGAAATTTGAACAAATATATCCCATGATACATTTACACCTATAAATTGTAGAATCCGATAATTAGTATATGTCGTAAAATCTTCAATGCGCTTTGAAAAATTCCGTAGATTATAAAATCCTATATACTTATTTTTCTATTTCATCAATTGTTCTCTTCTTTGGAAGTTCGGTACTTTTCTCAGCTTTTGTTTCTGTAGTAGGCAATATTTCGGACTTTTCAGAAGAATCAACGTCTTCCTTGCTAACATCACCAAACTTTTCTATTACCTCCTTTTCACGATTAAGTAACGGAGCGATTTTATCAGAAAATTCGTCTAATTCTTTCTGAACGTCTATGTCATGATCACTATCTAAGACCCTCTTTAAAACTGGCCCCCAAATTCTTTCGTCCCTATTTTCAAAATCAGAGATTTTAAAGACATTTTTACCTAACTGCCATTCAGATTGTCTTACTCGTATCAATTCCACCATATATGCTGACGATTCTAATGCCCTACCGTAGTCACTTACTAAACTTCTGATGTATGTACCAGAAGAGACATCTGCAGTTAAATGAATTAGTGGTAATTTTTCAGGGAGAAAGCCATCAGACACAGGCTTAGGTTTACCAACTTCCTTCGGTAATCCTTCAGCTTCCGCCTTTGATAAGTATTGATCAGAAAAATATAAAGGAGAGTCATTCAAAGTTGGATTATTTGACAATTCGTGCTCTTTTGGATTTCCTTGTTCATCCAATTCACTTTGCAAAGTCGAAAAGCCGTGGTCGATTCGTAATGAGTCTTCATCATGCACTTTTATATCGAAAACCTTAACTTGTCTTACTTTTATGGGCATTGGTAACGGGATACCTTCTCTTGCATAATCATATAATGGCTTACCATTCATTTTCAATGCTGAAAATATAGGTGGAGTTTGCTTAAGATCACCAATAAATTTTGGCGCAGTTTCCTTTATCATTTCTTTAGTTATATGACTTACTTGATTTTTAGTAATAATTTCACCTTCTGCATCCCCAGTAGTGGTCGAAATTCCTAACAATGCTTTCGTCTCGTAAGTTTTATTACACTCACTAAGATAATATTGCAATTTCTTAGTTCCTAATCCAACCCCAACGACCAAAACACCACTTGCCATTGGATCTAATGTACCACCATGTCCAATTTTTACTTTTAAAGACTTTACTCTTTTGTTAATTCTTTCTTTGGACCATTTCTTATCGGTTCCTAAAGCTTGGGCTGCTTTATTTCTGGCTTCGATCAAATCGTTTTGAAAAATTTCTGATTTCGTGAAAATAGCCTGAATATCACCTATAAATTTTGATGATGTTATACCAGAAGGTTTTTCAATTGCAAATACACCATTCATACTTCTAGGTTTATACTTGAACATGTATTTATTGTATAGCTTCAAAGGAGAGTAAGTATATCTTTTATTTCATGGCCGTAATTAGTGCGCATATTAGAGATGAGGTAGTACATAAGATGCACATATTTATGTATTAGATTCTACTTTGAAATTATTATTTGATGCTTGCAAACTACAATTAGATTTATTAAGGTATTGAATAGAAATGGTTAATATTTATCTTTATTCGAGTTCATTGTGGTTTTAAAATTTGAATGTCAAGCTAAATTGTTAGTATATTGGTTTAGATTCGGGTTTAATAATTGATACATACTGATAGATACCCACTCTTTCTAGGTGAAAGAATCTTTAGTCCTGGTCTATTGGCGAAAGCGTTTGTATTGACTTCATTTTCAATATACTTTTCAAGCTCCTGTAACTTACGCTTGGAATAAGTATCCACAAGAAAATTATTGATTATTTTAGTGTAGAAGTTGGCACTAATAAGATCAAGTATGCTATCAAATAAATTCCATATATTGTAAGGATCGAAGGCTTCTTGTAGATATTGATTTATGTTGTGTATAATAGTATGAAACTCCTCTTCAGTCATATAGCCCGGTACTAAAGGTGTAACAGACGTTTCACCAAATGAGTTATTGTCATATATACCAGCGGGTTTGAAAGTTAATCCATGTTGATCATTAATGGCTGCTGGTTCTGTTCCAGGGATATATTCTGAAAACTGGGGGATTATATCAGATAATTTCGTTGTGCTGAAAATTCGTGGGATTCTAACTATTCTTGTATCACTATACGTAGCGGAATCGACTGGGACATGATTGTTAGGAAAATGATTCACAACAACGGACTTTGCCTTCGAAATATTGCGACACGAAGGATGAACTTGATAATCCTCTACTAAGAACTCATGATAATTAAAGAATAGCAATGGCTCTGTTCTGTCATTGTTTTCATTTTCACCATTATTTGTTACGTTATTCTCTTCAACCACATGTTTTGTACTGGTTTCTAGCATGAAATTCGGGACTTAAGGTAAACTTTATTTCTGTGAATAAGATAAAATATGAATTATTAGAATTAACGAGTATGTGATAACAAATGCATTAAAAAAAATGATTTCGCCCAGGATCGAACTGGGGACGTTCTGCGTGTTAAGCAGATGCCATAACCAACTAGACCACGAAACCATTTGTGAAATATAATTATTCCGCAAATTTTAACATAATAGATATGATAATTATGTCTCATACACGACTCACTAGTAGAATCGTTGCAGTTGATGCCTATAAAAAGTTTTTCTTAGTTCAAGTTCTTTTCCTAGAGTTTGTATTTAAATAATATTAAAACATAATTCAAAGATTCGTTTCTTCAAATACTGGTCATAATGTATTAAGAAGTAAGTATTATTAAGGAGATTGCTACTTATAGTGGCTAGAGATCAAATAATTACACACAATTCTTTATGATGATAACGAGTCCGAAGGACTCCATCTTAAACCCAGCTCAATTGATTAATCTGTTTCATGATAAGACTTTTTTAGATAACTGATTTAAAGAATGATGTAATTATTTGATTTTAGAAATTTAGCTCGTGAGAGATAATTGCCTTTTTATGCAGCCAACTAACAGCATTTAGTGATCCTTTGATATCAACGACAATAGGCCAGTGGAGATATATTAGCATATATACATTTAATACAAGAAGTTGTAACCAAATCAAATCGTTAAGCTGTAGATTAGTTTAGTGCCCAGTAGAAAATTTTTTCGCATACACAACCGCTTGAAAAATTCGAGGTCGGCCATTGAAATATTGTACTCTTTCAAATTACACTTTCACCTTGTGGAAACAATAGGTTAGAGATATGATTCCCTTAAGACAATTAGTGTATAAGAGCTTGCCTAGGACTAGTATTCTCAGGACTAGAGCTCAGGTTTTGGTAGGTAGTCGTTTCCAATCAACTGTTCAAACTCCAAATAATGAAGTGAAAGTTGTGAATGAAAAACAGCCTTTCCAAGGAAAAAGAAAGGCATCCAAGTTCAAACCTGTAAATAACAAATTAAGGGACATTAGTAGCCAAATTCGTGCATCTGTGAACTCATCCAGCAATGACTTAACAGAATCTATTGAAATTTTAGAGGAAGGATTGAGCTATTTGCGTGAAATTCAACAAGTGGAAGGTCTTAGTGATGAGACTATTTTCTCAATTTTCCAACCAATTTTAGCTTCTATTATAGATAAATCTTTGGATCCATCGTATAATAATACCGGTAGCAGATCAGTCAATGAAATTTTGGATATTTTCATTTCATATAATGTTGCCCATGCATATCATTTCAGTAGGGCCATGATTCATGAATTGAAAAGTGGCGAAGAAAGAAAAGTTATGTATGAGAATGTTTTACAATATTGGGTTAAGTTCATTGAATATTCAAAGACTTCTAATAATCCATATGTATTTAAGATGTACAGGGTTTTAAGAGAAAATAGCTTCCATCAGCATGACATCAAGAACCTTGCTTACTATGCATATGTTCAATCATGTTTATTGCAAGACCTTAAATATGATTTCAAAGATGCATTGAAATTATTACAAACTGAGGAATTACCAGAAATTTTTCAAATTAAGAGAACTATTATGTCATTAGGTTTAAATAAGTCATTAAGTAAAGACTTCCAATTATTCGAAAAGAAATTAGAAGCATTCAACCTTGAATCGTTGGATCCTAATGGATCTATTATTATTAATAAGATCAACAATGCTATTATTCATTCCGATACTAACTTACTCAATAAAGTATATGAACAAATGCAAGATGCCTCAATCAAAAACAATAAACCAATAAATGAAAATACTTTAATTAGATTAATGAATGGCTATTATGAATGTCAATCGCATTCCAAAGTCTTCCAGGTTTTCCAACAAATGATTCAGAACGGTATTGAAAAGCCAAGTATAGCTTCTTGGGACTTTGTCATAAGATCAATGGGCCATCCTAGCTATATTCGTGGTTTGACGAAAGAACAGAGAGACACAACTGTTACTAATATCGAGAGAACAGTCCAAACTATTGTTGGCAATGGTACAGAATTAACCCCTAAGACCTTGTCAATTATTGTAGGTTGTTTTGCAAACTTGAACAGATTTGACAAAGTCGACGAATATTTGAATAAATATAGTACTGAAGGTGAAGGTTCTTTGAAAGTCATTCATACTGCCAATAACAATATTTTGATTGGGCTCTTATTAAATAAGAAAATTGCTGAAGCTGAGCAAAAATTGAAAGAATTAATGGCCAATGGATCTAACTACGTTCCTTCAACAACCACAATGAATTCCTTCATTAACCATTACGCTAAGACTAAGAATTATAAAGCTGTTGATGGTATTTTGAAATTTATGAAACAATATAATATACCTGATGAGGTTGGTACCTATACCATTATAATTGACTTATATTTCAAATTACATCGTGAGAAAGGTTTTGCTCCAGATATTCAAGAATTATTATCCAGCTTTAAAAATGCAGGTGTTAATGGTCTTCAAATCAATGAGTATACTCTTGCTACTCTTATCGATGGGTTAGTCAAAGATGGTACTAATTTAGCAGCCGCAAGGGTATTGTACGATCATATTTCCAAGAAGAACAAGCTCTCACCGCAAACCATGACGTCAATGATGAAAGGTGAATTAGATTATGGGTTAATTGGTAATGCGGAGACAATTTTTGACAAATACATTAAAACAGTGAGAAATGACGCTAGAATTTGGAATTTAATGATCAAATCTTTATTAGCCAAGCATGACAATTTAGCTTTAGATTACTATTTGAGATTCAAGGAACAATCTAAGTTGAACTTGAAGGTCCAACCCAATTATTATACCTTTTATTTCTTACTTTCTCATTTCTTGAAGAAGGGTAAGACAGAACAGGTTCAGTTTTTGATAAATGAAATGTCAAATATGACTAGTAGCGAATTAGGGTATGAATTACCAAAGATTCTTCGCTCATTGACAGATAAGTATAAGATTCCATCAAATTTATTACACGAAATTAATAAGTCTAATTAATGCTAATTAGATACAACTTGTATATAGTTAAAGTTTATTTACAATTATTTATATTCTGAATTCGTACAAATACAAAGTCAATTGCATCCACGAATAATATAATGTGCTAGAAAGCCGTGATGTACTTATTACAAATCATCAAATTCACCCATTGCCCTTTTCCAGAGAGGTTGAGACCAATGAACGAATCTATCATATGCGTTAGTTGGGTTATCCAATGCGGGTCTTGTATCCAAGATAAATGCTGGCATTCCTGTTTCTTCGTCATCTGGAGCACCATAGTAGTCAATTACGTATCTGACTTGTTCCCAACCTTGACTTCGTCCCAAGGACCTCAACACAGTCCAGTCATGCCTGTCGAATGGAGGTTGGGTATTAAATGTATCTGGGAAAATCTTTCCCAACCAAAGATACATAGATGCTCTAGGGGATAAATCATGCGGTCTACCAGTGAATCTTAACAATCTTGGCTCTATTTTCGTTCTCTCAGTATATTTTTGTTCCCACTCTAAGATTTGCTGCCAAGCACCCTCATTCAAGAAGTTGTGAACACCCACCATGGACTCCACGGCATCTTCAGGAATACCCTGGCCTTTTCCTTTCTTCAACATCGCATTCAACATTTGTTGCGGCGATGGGTATTCCCAGAGTCCTTGGTCTTCCAGCTCACCTCGAGGAATGGAAGAAATGGTTCTTTCTGTCGATAATGATATCTTCTGACCTGGTGCACGTTCTGACGAAATGGCCATCGGCATATTATTAAGAGGGTTCAACACTTCATCGTTATCCTTGATAGGACATTCGCTTACTAAAGAAGAGTGTTTTATTGGACAAGCACTCTCCGAAGCTGAAGGCTCTTGTTTAAATGATTTATGATCAATAGGACATTTACTAACCTGATTTTGTACGTTTCTATCAGCCCAAAACCAACCCATAGTTAATATTCTTGTGATGTAAGGCTATACTTTTGTGTATATATGTAGTCATCTAAAAGAATTTAACTATCCGATTAAGAAAAAAAAACTACATCATAAATCACGTGAAAAATGCAAAAAAATTATTCTAGAAATTTTTTGTAACCACACCACCCATTTTCCTTTGCTTGGGATACCGTTGTCGTCCTGTGAAATAAGGATTTAATCCCAAATGCCGTTGATGTCAGTGCATCGTCAACTGCCTTGACAACAATTAGGCTGTCATATTCATACTTTAGTATATGCTAAGATATTGGTAGACCTATTGTGCAATTGTTATGCATTGTCATAATAATAATTGAAACACGATGGCCTGAACTAGCTTCTCTTCGAATAAGCCTAACGCACATATCTTCAAAATATCCCCGCTCTTATTTAAGTATGGCTCTGTAGTTCATGTTACATTGTGCCGTTCTCTCTCGATATGTAAAGCCGCTACCACCGCCAGATGAGGACTGCCAATTTAACGAAGCAACGAGCCCTATTGTCCTCTATCGAGGGAACAATCCAGGATATATTTGGTTCAAGAAAATCCTGAAGTTAGGGGTTTTAGTGGGGGCAGACATTCTTGCGCGACATTTCCAAATCTTGACCTTTATCTAGTTAATTTAATTTATCCGAGAACGGAAATTCGAAATTGGAGTGTGGACAGATTAGATATATTAGAAGAGAATTAGCGGGTTCTGTAATATAGATGATTACATTTCTTGAACAATAAAACGACCCATATACTTAGGAAACTACATACACACAGTAAGTTTGGGACTGGAATTGGAGTGCTACTATCAAACTCTCATATTCTAAGCAATGCCATAAACTTAGTAACCGCGGTATCTTACAGTAAGGCAGTGTATAGAAAAGTTTTCCAATCCTCAAAAGAGCCTTTCCATTTTTTCAGCCCTAAAGTTATTATTAGTATTACGATCCCTTTTACTGAGTTTTTTAACAGACTTGAACAATAGAATAAAGTAAGACATCCAGATGCGTTATGGAGTGGATACGGAAATATAAGTTAAGATATTTAATTCAGGTAATGAAATATTGTAAAAGTCTAACAATAAGTTGGTTTCTGTTCAGACGGCGTTATGGGGAATAATAGAGTTTATTTTACTACTTGATGGTAGACTATTTGGGCTTATTTCTGTTTCTGGTAAGATCTAGGGTAGCTCATTGTTACATCTCTATTATGATCGTTTTAACGATTGCTTGCTACAGATACGTTTCGAAATCCACTAGACGGACCGGGGCTGATTGATACCGGATAGATCCGTAAAGATAACAGTTGTCTGACAGCAGAGAATACGAGAATTGTACATAAACAATAACACCACACGCATATCTTACGTAATCCGCACATAAAATGTCTATAATTATACCCTATACAGATTACATGTCTCTCAAAGAATTGTAGTGCTCGCCCAATCCAAATGAATGTTTGTAAAAAGCTAATTTTAACTCTGGATTCGATCCTTCTGGGTTTATAGTAATGGGTGAACCACCAGCCATCAAAACTGTGATGGGACAATCGTATTCGTTAGCTAATGCCATTATCTCCATATCTGAACCCCACATGGCCGTAGTAGTAAGTTCATTCGTGTATTCCGTTAGATCTCTTAAAGAATTCGTGGCTTCGTCAAATAAGAATGGGATAAAATCGTCGGGGTGGGATTTCATGTAAAGAGCAGCTGTATCACGCAATTCTTGAATTGACACGTCTTTGGGGTGTCTGATACTCAACTGATCTTGGATTGAAGCGAATAAGCAATGCCCATCGGGCTTAATTTCGTAAACTACCAAATTACCCCGTTCGATTATATGTTGCATCGACTCCTGTTCGATTTTTCGGTAGTCGACATCGTTCTCCGACTCCTTTCTTGCTTCGTCCTTCATTTGCTCAATTTTAGCATTTCGTTTGGCTAACCGTTCTTTCTGTCTATTTCTTTTAGGTTGACGTGCGTCTGTATTGATGGCCTCAGCGGACAGTTTCTTCTCCTCAGCATTGTTAGTGTCGTTTATTGTGGTTTTTTCCATTTGTGCGAGCAAGTCTTCGGGTCTTAATTCATCTTCCACGTCATCAGTTGTGTTTCCATCAAGCTCACTCAACTCTTTCTTGTGCTTTTGATTAAGACTCTCCTGGAGCTCATTGCATTTGCTTATCACTCCCTTTCTCGTTTTCTTGGTTGCCTGTTTTTTCATTCCCGTGATGGTGGCCATCAAGTTCTTTTGTTCCACCTTGTGCCTTTGTACCATCTCATCCCGGGATTCTGTAGCTGTAGCTTCAATTTCACTCATTGCACGCTT
The DNA here is from genome assembly GCF_001447935.2 of Debaryomyces fabryi. NCBI lineage: Eukaryota > Fungi > Ascomycota > Pichiomycetes > Serinales > Debaryomycetaceae > Debaryomyces > Debaryomyces fabryi. The sequence continues at coordinate 47,278 of NW_015385469.1, forward strand.
TTGATGACTTTTAATGTCCTTGTTAATAAACTCTGTCTAATCTGTCCTGTGTCGCCCTGGCACTATTAATCCTATATGCGAGAAATGTCCGGTTCTATAGGTAATGCTTGTAGTATTCTATCTAGTTACTGAAAAATAAAAAAAATCCGCTTCGATGCTTATGTAATCGGGAGCCTTTTTCGTCTGAAATGGCCATGAAAAAAGAAATTGATTGTCCTGAAAAACTCTGTGCCAGAGTAACACCGATCCCATGCCACAGGCGAGCGACCTTCCGTACGATTCACACGACACAGGTTTCGACGTGCATATGAACTTTCTTCCTCCTCCTTCATAAACCCATAAGGAGGTGAAATGTCTCTTCGCATTCATATCTCCCGGACATAGTTGGTGGTGTTACTGCCATCGCACCGATACATGCATGGCCACCTTGTCATAAATTTATTTCTTAGTGAGCTAACCGAGATAAACTACGACATTATTTGGCCTAGTAAGTATTTCTTAATAGTATTTCTTATTATAGTCTAGTTTCTACAATACTACCGTGGTTGCGTGGTGTTGTACAAATTATACGATGCCTCAGGTTATTTTGTCAGAATGTCGATTGCTCTACAGGGGCTTGCATGTAGTGTTCGCCTCTATATTGAATTATGCTAATAGTCGATAATACTTTATCCTAAGGACATTGTGATGAATTCAGCATAATGTGAGGAGTGTATAAAACAGCAAGGTGAAAATAGGAGCGATCAAACTATCCTGGTTGCAGAGGTATACCAAGTTCGACATCTTGGATATATATATAAGGACGTATATCATTAAACTTTAATTAATTTGAGTGATTGTAACGACATCTTTAGTTCTATATACGTCTCTATGATTAATTCAGTTTAATTGTACTACATCCATTCGTTTCATCAAAGTTTTTCATACATCTTACACCTAAAAAACACATAATCTCTGCCTGTTACATACAGCTACTATGGAACAACGATTAAATATAGACGAATATCAGGCTGACATTCTATATCACTTGAGTTCGATACAAAGTACCACCGCACCTAGTTTGTCGTTGATACAACAACAACCAGAAATCAATTTAAAAATGAGACCCTTGTTGCTAGACTTTTTGATGGATGTGATCAGTAAGTTGAATTTGTCGTTGTCGACATTTCCACTCACGGTGAACTTAATTGACAGATACTGCTCCACCAGGATTGTGAAGAAGCAGCATTATCAATTGTTGGGGTTAACAAGTCTTTGGATCAGTTGCAAGAACTTGGACGCCAAATTCAAGATACCGTCGTTGTTTGACTTATGCAAGATGTGCTGTAACTGCTACGACAAAAAGCTTTTCTTGGAAATGGAGAACCATGTGTTGAAGTCGTTGAACTGGCTGATCAACTACCCTACATTTGATCAGTTTATTGAAATCTTCATCAACATGTTGGACTCAAGCAAATTTGTCGAGTCGTCACCAGCCAATAAGAACAACGTCAAGACTATGGCTTTGTACATCTGTGAGTTGATTCAATTTTACCCTAATATCTACTTCAACAATAACTCATCACAAATAGCATTGGGAGGACTATTGACTAGTTTGCTTATTTGTAACGTTCCTATCAAGTTGGAGAGTGTTTTGAAACACCTCAATTCGTATTTGGAACAAGATTCACTCCTCGACCTCGCATCTTTCAACTCATTCTACAAGAATTTATTGAAGATATTAAAGTGTCCACCTCCTTCCTTGAAGTTAAAATACTTCAGCGAAAATGGGTCGACGCTCAAATTGATGAAGATTATGATACGCCACGTTAACAACCAGAATGCTAATATTACTCCACTCACCCCGAAGTTTCAAATCCACGAGCAATCGTCCCAAAATGTTTCTTACGGTAACTTCCCAAGGACGCCTGTTTCAAATAACATATCCCCCAGGATTGAACTTCCTTCGCACTCGTCTACTCAAGCTACCAACTCGCATTCATACAACCTTTCTATTTCCTCAACCACAAGCGAGTTGCTACCATCCCCCAAAGCATCACCTGAACACTCGTCTTTCGACTCTTTTCCAATCAAGTCTCCGGTGGATATTCATCCTCCATTGCATATGCCTACTACAACTACATATAACTTTTTCCATACTAGGAAAAGATCGATCGATGACATTACTGTGGAATCTCCAAATAAAAAACTTAGAGCCAGAAAGCCAGCTTTCTACATCTCTTAAACTGCATTATCATCTCATCATATATATTATTAGATTTTCATTTTCATTTTCTTCAATCAATATATCATTTTCATATTCAAAAGTATTTATTTCACATCCATAATTGTGCGGCAAACAATTATCTGTATGATAAATCCGTTAAGCTGCCCGGACACTAACAGGTTTTTGGTTCTTTGTTATCTATGTAAATTCTTCATATCCGGATATGGTATCTGTGCAGATTATATAATATAAGTTTCCATGTGAACAAAAAATATGTAAATATTTAATGCTATGCCAGTTTTCTCCATCCCTTGTTCTCTAGAAATGCACCCTGGTGATGCTCACTATTATTAGAATAAATCATGTAACATGAATTTCAGAATATTAGTCTGGACCATTTACTATTCTACGAACTGGACGAAAGGCCACGAATATTGGCGAAAGGAGGTGAAATTAAACTTTCGCATAACGCAACCTATAATGTGCGACATAGATATATAATAGATCACAAATTTACTCCAAACGGGTATAAAATCAGATTGGCCAACATCCTTGCGGAACGTTCCGAAATTTTTCTTATTCCTAATTATCTGTAATAGGAATACTGTGTTCTAGGGAATTTTCGTGCGAGAATATAATTTTCTGATGAAAACCATCGCTAAACAGTAATTATGCCTGGGCAAATGCATAATATTAATAACTAGTATAATAGCAAAAAGTTAAAAAAAACACAATAAAAAGCAGGTTTAGGCTATGGGAAATAAAAAGACTAAATACAACCACAGTGCAACATATGCTTGCCATGAGTATACGAAATATAGGATAAGCGGTGGTGATGAGCGTATAGAACAAATTGAGGTGGAAAGTTTAAATAAGGAAGAGTTTTATCAAAGGTACGTCAAGCCTAGGAAACCGGTTAAATTCTCCGATTGCATAAAAGAAATTGATATCAATGATTTTCGTATCGACAGATTGGCGGGGTTATTAGGGTATGATGGCAAGTTGAAGGTAGAAAAGAGATATAAAGGGGGCTTTGGAAGCAACCTTGAACGGGTTAGGATGGGTTTGGATGAGTTGGTTGAAAAATTTGACAAAGGTGAAGCCGATTATTATTTGACGACTCAATACGAGGACGATGATGACGATTCAGACGGAAGTTGCGATTTAGATAAGGAATCTGGGGAGGATAATAAGGAGGAAAAAAAGGAGGTCGGAGATAGTGAAGAAGACGACGGAGAAAACGAGTTTGAAGAAGAACATGCAGAACCACTCTTTCAACAGGATGATGGCTCAGAATCCGATTCGTCATTTGGATCCATAGATATGAGCAACTTGCAAGATGATTTTGAGGAGGAGAATTCAGACAACGAAATGGATGAAGAAGAAATACGGGATCGTATTCGTCAACTATTTCAGCCACCTTTGACAAATATGTACAACAAGTTACCTCATACCCCATCCTTATTGTCCATGTTAATACCACAACAGATAAATATCTGGATGGGATACTCTAAACCAAGCCAGAAGCCTCAGAATCTCGGTGATCTCTCTAGCAAATATATTCCTGGAAACGGGAGCTCATCCGGATTGCACCATGATCATGCAGATAATCTCTACATTTTGGTTTCTGGATCCAAAAGATTCACATTATTTTCTCCGTATGATGCAGATAAGCTATCTACGGTGGGCACTATCTACAGGGTTTACAATTCGGGGGTCATAGACTATTATAGGGATGAAAATGCTCCGTCGTGGAGTCATATCAGGGAGGATGGTGCCATGGTGCGAGAAGTCGCTAGATGGCAATTAGCCCATAAAGACGTAGACCCAGACACGAAGGAGGAATTATTAACTATAATCAATAAGCAGGAATCAAAATTTGATCATCAGCCAACGAATCCCCCTAGCTTCTCTCACATTCCTCCTGTATTGTTGCACCTCGACGAATTGAATGCACATGAGCGCCTGGAGCTTATTGAATTTAGTAACACCCACTTTCCAGGATTTTTGGACACACCTCGATTGACCGTATGGTTGAAACCGGGTGAAATGTTATACTTGCCTACTGGATGGTTCCACGAAGTGTCCAGTTTTGGTAGTGACACTGTAGCCGAAAATAAAGACAACGTTCATATTGCATTAAACTACTGGTTCATACCCCCATCTGGTGATTCTTTGTCTAGTGTCTATCAGGACACATACTGGCATGACGATTTTGAAAAGTCTAAACAAGCCATAGATTTGGCTACCAGGGGTTCTGTAAAAATAGATTAACTTTCCTAAATAATACAATAACCATTCTTCATACGTATCATTAATTGTCCGCATCCAATTTCCGATACTGTAGCGGTGCCAAAATTTAGTCATAGGCTGAATTTTTACTCGATTTAGCCCAATTTGGCAAAATTAGCTGCTAATAAACTCTAAATTTAACCGTCTTTGATTTTGTGTCGTTTCGTCAAAATTAAACCGTCAACTCTCGCGTAATATTTGGTTACGTGTCATTTACCCCAAGATTCCTGCTATCAACCTTTAGCTCAAAATATGGGGATGCGGGTATCTGCCCTCAAAGTATCATATGATACTACTGTGACTTACTTTTCTCGCGAGATGCGATTCACGTTTTGTTGCATCGAAAATTGATACGATTCGGTAAACACACGAAATGTATTGATGATCTGCATAGGCAAGCAGATAATAGGACCTGGGGAATATGGAGATAGCCAAACATGAATCCAATGTGTAAACATGTACCTTGAACCTCCCTTTCTTGTAGAAAACAATTTGTACTGATTTAGAGTCCTTTGAACTCGATTTATGTACTTATCTATTTTATGTAGCCTATTTCTTATCGGCACCTGGAAAAGTTCTTCTGCGCGCCTAAATGGTTGCAATATTTATCAGATGGCATTCGAAGGCAATGTTGATATAGTGCTAATACAGAGGTTTTGAGCAATACTAGAGTGTAAAGTGATCTATATGGGTGATCAGGAGATATATGTAGAGTAAGAGTATTCTAAAATCGATATGAACGCTGTAGGTGAACATTCATGCAAGAGCGGTTCCGGCCCTACGAGATCTGTGTTCGTGTCAACTTTAAGGGAATACAAGAGATATTTTAAACCACCACTAAGATGGAAGCTCACCAAATATACCAGATATAAATTGGAAATAGTATATCTATCAAGTAGACCGTTAATATACCAAGAAAGCTTAAATGTAAACTAAATAATCAGAAAAGAACCGTTATCGTGACTGCTGTTTGGAAAGTAAATTTTCATTCTGCGACATCTGAAAATTACATCTGAAAATTTAAGCAATCCCTGTTTAATACAAAGCAATATACTTCTTTTAAATTAGGTTAAGAAAAAGATACATAGATCTATCGAAAGAAAATGTATGATAACTATTTGTATATTATGAGGTAAAGGTATACTTTTAAGTGGCAGGATTTTTTTTTTTGACTTTGATAATAAGGGGATGAAAAAAAAAGTGAAAATAGAAATCTTGCATTTATCTAGTATATTAATGCCATCTACAAGAAAGAAACTTAGTTGAAAATTCTTGTCATAAGGAAGCTTGATATTAATGTTTATTATAGACCTTTTTTTTTTCTTTTTCTTTTTCTTTCGTTTTTAACATTTTTTTTACCAGGTTTTTGTTTTGATACAGAACAGAAATCGAGATTATCAGTGTTATAATAGGGACTAGTTTATAATATTTAACTATTTTTATAACTTATTGCCCTTCCATCAAGAGATTTTTTTCATAACGGTAAAACTAAGAATTTGGTTTTAGCAAGATTACATTATAATTAAAAATTTATAAATATTCCATCCTTCAAATTATATGAACCGTTGTTTCCAATAACTTTACTTGTTTAAATCAATAATAATTTGCAAGTATTTATAAATTTACAAGTGATACAAAACTTACAGAAGAGATATGGCTTTGGCAGATAGAAGACCTCTTGGATTTCCAGTTACTTCAACTCCCGCATCCCCAGCTTTCAACCCAAAGACGTTGAGCTTGAACTCATCAGCATCGACGACTTCATCCGATAATGATATGACTCAAGGTTTCAAATCGTCTATGGATGATATGAAGGGGAAGCTTTCTGAGAGTGATATTAAGCCATTGACCCCAGAGAAGAGCTTAAGCCCCGTTGAGTTATCTCCTACTCTGAGAAGCATTTCACCTGATTCTTTGATGAATTCAGATTCCTATAGGAAATTGAACGCAACGACAATTGCGCCTTCTTCAACTACCTCCATTACCTCGAATAGCTCAAGAGGGTCGTCTCCGTCGATCAATCCTACTAATTCGAATGTTAATGTCTTGAAGAAACCGAAGAATACTAGCAGGGCACCAATTGCAACTGGTATCTCAACCACAATTCCTGTTACAGGAGAAAAGCCAAAACCAAGTCAAAAGGATGATCCTTCCTTAGAAGATGATGTTTTGTATGCAATTTTCGTTATATTATACGAGAAGGATCCTGAAGGAAGTGGAATGACAGTCAAACAAATTTGTGATATCTTGGTTGAGCAACATCCAGATATGGCCAATTTGTCAACTAAGACTTCAAATCTTGTCAGTGCTAAATTGAATGCTTATGTTAAAAGAGTCGAAAAGGGTGACTCAAGTCTTAAATATGCTTTGTCTAGAGATTGGGCTGATGCGTCACCTAAAAGGATGGTGTATGTTTATAGAGGTCTTTTAACTGACGACTTCCATTTGCATGTTAAGAATGTTATGGAAGTACAAAAGCAGCAGCATGATCATAGTGAAAGTCCTTCTGCATCCAAAATTGATGAAAGAAATTCATTAGAGGCTGGCAAACAAGCTAATATTTTGAAGCCAAGAAGACAAACAATGTTTGATTTAGGTGTCACAAAGAATACGTTTTTAGAAAGTGCCTTAGATAAGTCTAACTTGGTTGTCCCATATTCTTCAGCACCGGTAACCGCTTCTTTAACTGAAGCTAATGGTGAATCTAAAAAGATTACGTCCAGTAATCAACAAGAATCAGATTTAGAATTTGAAGAATTTGAGGTTTTCAATGATATTGAAGATGACGATGAAGACAATGGCATCAATTTAGAAATGAATGATATGTACATCGATTCATTTAAGAAAAATGGTAAACGTTCTAAATCTTTATCTTACTTGTCGTCAAACAAAAAGCCAAAAATTTTGACTGCTGCTGCTGCTGCACCTAGGGCTCCAAGAACACCTAGTTCACACAATGCCAATGCTGCAGCAGCTGCTGCCGCATTACATGCTGCTGCTTTTAAAGCAATTTCTGCTCCATCATCTCAATTATCCGAGTCTTCTTTGAAGTCTAATGCAAGCACAACGGCGAACTCAAATGTAAGCTGCCCTTCTAATAAAAAATGGTTGAACGTTGTAAGATCAGGATTTTTAACTCAGGATATCGGTACTCCAGAAGAGATTAGTTTATCAGATTTGGATAAATTTTTCGCTTAATTGTTATTTTTTTTTGTTGGTCAATTATTTTCAGGCGTTTTCTTTACTCTCGTGTTCATTATCTTCTCTACTTCTTATAAATTGTTTAAAAATCTAAAAAAAGATATTAAAAACATTCAGGTGATATATTCAAAATGGGAAAAAATTTCATGGTTTAAGGCTTTCCTTATTTAAAAATATTAAAAACAGGGACAAATCATCGTGATTTGATTTATTTTATTGTATTAATTGTGGGAATTTTTGATTATTACTGGAAGTAATATATCATGTTTAATCCTGTGTGTATATTAAAAAAAAACTATTCTTAACGGCTTATGACTATTTTTCAAGAAATGTGTATGATAGTACTTAGTATTATTATATATTATTTTTGTTTTTGTCATGACATCTCTCTATTTGTATAATATAAACTATTTAAGTTCGCATGTGTAGACTTTTTACAGAATTTATGGCTAGTGTACATCATTTAAATATTAGTATGACAAATTATGTCATATAATATTTTGGACCTCCACCACCTTCAGGAACAGTCCAATTAATGTCTTGGGTTGGAACTTTGATATCGCATGTTTTGCAATGAATACAATTTTGACTGTTTATCTGGAATTTAACTCCTAATGGTTCGTTTTCATCTTCCGTGTACTCATATACCCCTGCAGGACAAAATCTTTGCTCCACACCCTTGAATTTTGGATAAGATATACTTGCATGTTTACGATAATCCTGATTTGGAATTCTTAAGTGGCATTGTTCATCATCGTCATGGTATGTGCCCGTCCTTGAGACAGATGTCAAGAGATCAAATGTTAATTTTCCATCTGGCTTAGGATATTCAATCGGTTCAAAGTTTGAAGCATCCTTTGTAGCTGCAGCATCAGTAGAATGATGACTCAAAGTCCACGGTTCACATCCCCTAGTAAACATGGTCGAGATACCAGAGTGTATTAAGCCTCCTAATAATCCTAATGGCCCATTAAACGAAGGACGAACATTACGGACTTCATGTAATTCCTCATGAATCCATGAGTTTTCGTAAGCTTCTTCGTATGCTTTCAACGTTATTGGTCTAGCGTCATCTAATGTTCCTTCTTCAACTGGATCTAAATTTTCAATTTCCTTGAAAATAGTTTCTGCTGCTAGGATACCCGACTTCATGGCTGTATGCGTACCTTTGATTTTCGGCACATTAACAAAACCAGCTGAACAACCCACTAAGATTCCGCCTGGAAAATATAACTGCGGAACAGACTGAAACCCACCTTCATTAAGGGCTCTAGCCGCATATGAAAGACATTTTCCACCTTCCAAAACATTCGAATAAAATGGGTGTAATTTCATTTTTTGAAATTCTTGATATGGTGATATATAAGGGTTGGCATAATCCAATCCAACTACTAAACCCACAGTAACTAATCCATCACCAAAATGGTACATAAAACCACCTCCATAAACATCCGATGATAGCGGATAACCCATGGTATGTGCTACTGTACCCTTTTCAAAATTTTCAGGATTGACTTCCCAAACTTCCTTAATACCTAAACCATAGGTTTGAGGTTCACTTTGTTCTCTTAGGTTGAATTTGGAAATAACTTCTTTGGTTAATGATCCATGACAACCTTCACCAAGTACAGTCATTCTAGCGTGAAATTCCATACCTCTTTCAAAAGAATCCTTCGGAGCTCCAGTTTTTGAAATTCCCATATCTTTTGTAGCTACACCTTTAATAGCATCACCCTTTTCATTGTAGACAACTTCACTCACAGAAATCCCAGGATATAATTCAACACCCAACTCCTCAGCTTTTTCAGCTAAATATTTCACAACATTATTCAATGAAACAATATAATTTTTGCCATGGTTTATTAATTGTGGTGGTTCAGGTACTGGGTATGCATTCTCCTCCGTTAAGAATTTCATCGAATCACTTTCTACTATAGTAACCAAATCGTCTGGTAAGGGAATTCCTGATCCATCTTCTTTCAAAAATTCACTATCTGGGAATAACTCTTTCAATGCTCTTGGCTCAATAACTGCACCACTAACAATATGTGAGCCAAAGTCACCTGCCTTTTCCAAAACTATGACCCTTAGCTCGCCTGATCCATGTTCGTTGTCAAGTAATTTCAATTTGATGGCCGTGACTAATCCAGCTGGTCCACCTCCGACAATACATACATCGACTGAATCTGTTGCTCTTTCTTCCTTCAAAGTGGCTTGTTCTTCTTCTGATAATTGATCGAAAGGTGTTTCAGCATTATGGTTTAATTGTGGCTCAGCTTCATTTCTTATTCTGGTTGTACTGGCGAATTTACGAATTGTCTGTAGTCTATGCGTAGGTTTTAATGGCACTAGCAAAGACCTATTAGATAATTGTCTTACTATATTCTGCTTCTTTACAAGATGACGTAAAGATAAACAATTTCGAGTCCTCAACATTATAAGCAAGGCTTTACTAAATGTGTCTTGTATTCCCTAATGTGTGTTTTATTCACTAACGATTTCTTTTGAACAAGATAAATTTGCATTAATGAATCATACTCGGTAGACAGTGCGATCAAATTTACGATCATAATTTTGGCGAATCAAATTTCAAAGATTGTTAAGCGACCAATAAAACCTATAATTTTATCTACGTCAAACAATATCTACAGTTATTAAACCATGAATTAATATCAGGAGTAATCATACAATACAGTAATTAATAAATATAAATTATGAAATAACTTTAAATCAGCTACTTAAAGCTTGTAGTCTAATATGTATGCTCCTTGAGTGCAAAATTTCTTAAGTCATGTAAATAATTCACGATGCCCATATTGTTATAATACGCTCATCGCTTTCATTACTTTCGATGAGCTCATCCAAAGTATCAATGGCTAATGTCCAGTCATCATTAGAGTCCATAACCACGAAATCACCATCTTCATCTTTGTACTTCAACTTATTGACTATGATATCTTCATTAACCTCGTCACTAGCAGCAATCTTTGAAGATATTTTCAGATGCAAATCATGAAATTGTATTGCAGTTGAAACTAGCAACACATCCGGAATTTCTATTTTATTATAGACTAATTTTATGGCAATAATCGAAGATCCAGAAGCTGCGGACAGGAATGAATACTCGTTCCTATCTGAAGATACGTTGTTTGCAGAATTAGACAACGAAGATGAAGATGTACGTGCATTCTGGTGATCGGATGAAGATTTCGACCTTGACTGCCTCATCATGCTGAATGTGGATGACGAAGAATGATGACGTTGATAGGTGGATCCATTCGATGATCTGGATGAATAGCCATCATGAGAATTATGACCATAACTACCATCATATCCTGTAGAATCATTAGTTAATAATGATCCATGAGAGTCGCGTAATTTTCTATGAATCTGATTATTCATTTCGTTCGTCTTTAAAGTTCTTAAGCATTTTTCCCATTGGTTCCTCAATTCTTCGGTCCTATATCTTAATGTAAATGATCCACTTTCCTTTTTACCGGACCATGAAATGACTAATGTATATCCTTGAGAATTTGATATGGAAATATTATAAATTTCCAGGATATATACTCTACCCTTTAGTTCTAGCAATGATTTATCCTTGGCATGATTTAACGTATCCAAGAGGTTTGTTGTTGAAGAAGACTGAGACTTCTTTCTTGAAGATAAGATATCCCTTTTCTTTTTGCCCTCTTTATCTTTTGATGCATTCGAACCATCAACGAAAAAGAAAATAATTTTTTCAAATAAGTAAGCGAAGTATTCTTTTTCATTTTCTGAGTCTTTAACACCCACAACGCCATGATGAAGTAGTTCACCTTGATCCTTCAAATTAAATCCTCTCCAGTTATTTACCCTTTCAATTAAACTTTGTAAGTAACCAACATTTTCAGATCTTCTTTGAGCTTCGTTAACTTGGTTGGCAACTTCTTTTATGGCAGAGTTGGCCAATATCAATTCGTTATATGCAGCAGAGTGGGAGTTATTGTTGTCAGATATGGATTCAGGTGAATTTTTGATTAACTCCTTCAATAATAATGGGTATTTACATAACCTTTGAATAGGCTTTATAATATAAGATTGTAATTCAAACCCAGGGTCTAATAATGTAGATGACTTTTTCAAATTTATCAGTTCCCTGTTTATGAGGTCAATGGCCGAAATTTGACCAATTGTCCACGGTTCATAAGCACGGAACGGGCCGCCTGCAGCATGTATAAAAATTGACCCAATTCTCTGGTATTTATGTGGTATATTTACGTTGCATTCCAATCCATTCAAAAATCTTCTTTGAAAATCAACGATTTCATTCAAATTGGGGAAAAGGATATGTATCTGTTCACTCGAAACAAGTTCAGCATTCTTCAAGTCATTTTTATATGCAAGTAACAATTCCAAGTCCTGAACATATTTCCTTTCTGTTTCTATCATCTCTTTTAGCACCTTTGAACGATCATCACTTACAGAAAGTTCTCCTATTGCCAACTGATCTACTTCAAAGTTTACTGGGTTCTTAGTTGTTTTTAATGACACCAATTTATTCACTACTTTTAACACCTTTAAAAAGTCATGCGTGTTATCCAGGAATACATCCGATATGGTGAACATCGAGTCGTCTTCGAAGTTTAAATGCATCTTCACTGCTATCAAAAAGTCATATACAGACTTCTTACACACTCTGAGATCGTCACTGCCAACTATTGGTATCGAATAATCCGACACCACGCAGTTGAATAATGCACACAACGAAGATCCTTGTTGAAACATTTTCCACAAATGTGTTGCAGGATCTACCCCTATATTGGCAGGTAGTACTCCTGCAGTGAATGTGAAGATATTGTGATTGGCATTGGCAGGGCTGCTATTAGTACCCACCGATGTCATCGAAGACGTGTCAGAGTGAATTGAAAACCCGCCAGACCCCATAGACGCCCTGAATTCGTTGTCACCATTAATTCTAACGTCCTCTTGTAACTGTTGTGATAATGCCAAAGCCTGTTGTTCTGCACTCTGCTCAGCTACTTCGAATGCTGACTCTAAAAATGGCTTCATCTCCTCAATCGACTCCAATCGCTGTTTTAAACGCAAACTCTGATAGTATAGACTTTCTTCACTATTTGCTGCCCTGTTAAAACTATTCCCCATCGCCTGTATCGGTCCCAGCGCTACTCTCGTGATACTGCTCGAGGATGAGCTTAATGAAAGATTTGATGTTGTTGATATCGAGCGAAATTGAGGCCTTGGCGCCTGTGTATTTGCATCCATCCTTAATGTCTGTTAAGCAACAATTTATTGATTTCACTAATAGTTATGTATCTATATTGCCCCTTAATGACTTTCAAGGCAAATGTTTACTTGTTTTTTTTCTATAACCGATATTTTGAAGGTATTTTTTTTTGATCGCTTCGCACGATCAGCTTCGTTCAAAGAACAAAGAGTTTTGACCGATTATAGTAAGTAGGGCTAATGACTATGCGAGATATGTAGGAAGCTATTGTAGAGGTGGCAGTATCAACGGTTTCATTCACGAACTACATGTTAGGAATTTTCTCTGAATCATATTCATTAATTGTTCATATCATCTTGTAGTACGTAGAACTTGTATATTATGAAAATGCCAGAAAATAGACTATAGAGAAGAAATTATAGTGCCATGAGAGTCTAACAACGTGTAGGATGCTTTGTAAATGCAATTCCAACAGCTGATATTCAAGAATTACCATCGACATAAATAAATGATCGGCACGTCGATTGTGCTAGGGAAATGCAGAAGTTAGATATACAGATTATTTACCAGGCTTTTTCATTAATGTCATTGTCTTGCCATTATCACTGGTATGTACAAAAGCAGTTTTGGAGGGAAACCAGGTAATATGTGATAAAGCTAAGTTTCCACTGTTGCTATTGGGAACCTCGTACACTTGTTCTGTGGTATCGTAGTCAAAGATCTTTATGTTTTCTCCACTATCATATGCCACGGCTACGTATGTTCCATCGCGACTTATATCAATATTGGCGATGGCTTCGTCAGTATTAGTGAGAACTTTTGAAATGAGCATGGAAGAAGTGTTCCAGAGAGATACAACCCCCTCGTTAGAGCCCACAGCACAATACTTGCCTCTGGGATCGACTGCCACACATGTAGCTGAAGATCTGTGTCCCGTTAGTTTATGCTTGAGATCAATTGTCACGGAGTTGACTACTTCTGTGTCTGGCGAAGCATCGGTAATTGCAGATCCATTGGCACCTGGTAAGACATCCGTTACCTTATATATCGGCACTGATCCGTCATGTAATGCACACATGAAGAAGGAGTGTCCGTGGTGAAACCACAGGATGTCGTAAATATGGTCATTCAACTTGAACTCGTGAAATTTGTTGTAGTTGTTAGACACAGAATACAAGTAAACGGTTGAATCCCTATCAACAACTGTAAGTATTTCGCCGTCATTTGAGTATGCCACAATCTGACACACCACATCAGTACCAGACTCATTTGTATTTCCGCTCTTAACAATCTTCAATTCCTTCTCCAAAGCACCCGTGCATCTCCAAATTTTTACCAAGTCATCTCTACCAACCGTCGCAAATGAAAACTCCGTCTTTGGATTCCACGATATCCTCTCAACTGCTTTAAGATGAGGGTGTTCTATTATTATTGGGTCAATAAGTCTTTCTGGTGTGCATTTCCATATCCTTATCGATCTATCTGTCCTCGAGTTAACTAATCTAGTACCTGTTAAATTTATGGAAATCAGTATAATCTCTGAACCAGACCCTCCTGCAATTGGTGAATCCTTTATGAGAACAGGAACGAAATTCTTGAAGAATGTTCTATTATTTGATAAACTCATCGGTATTCGTTGAATTTTTATTCGTAAAGTGTTTCTGATTCAGATTTCAAATGTCGCTCGAATAAATTTTCAGCGGCCACGTAGATTTAATCGCTTAGATTTCAGTTCTTTCAACAATAATATCACCAATTCAAGATGTCTTCTAGACCAAAGTTGATATCAATAGATGTGTTTGCAAAGACTGTGGAAGATGCAAAAATCAAAACAGCTTCCGGGGGAATTATTACTTTGGTGTGTATTTTCATTGTCATGTTTTTAATTCGTAATGAATACAAAGATTATACTCTGATTATTACAAGACCAGAATTGGTAGTTGACCGTGATATCAACACAAAATTAGATATTAATCTAGACATTTCATTCCCTAATATGCCTTGTGATGTATTAACTTTAGATATTCTCGACATCAGTGGAGATCTTCAGTTAGACATTTTGAAATCTGGATTTCAAAAGTACAGAATTCTCAAAGATTCAAACCATGAAATTCTTGACGAAGCGCCAGTATTGAGTAATGATTTGTCATTAGATGAAATGGCCAAAGGCGTGGGAGCTGATGGGAAATGTGGTCCATGTTATGGTGCTTTACCCCAGGATAATAATGAATATTGTTGTAATAGCTGTCAAACTGTGAAATTGGCTTACGCTGAGAAAATGTGGGCATTTTACGATGGTAAAGATATTGAACAATGTGAAAATGAAGGTTATGTTTCCAGATTAACTGAAAGAATCAGCAACAATGAAGGTTGTAGAGTTAAAGGTACGGCACAAATCAACAGAATATCTGGTAATTTACACTTTGCTCCAGGATCTTCATCTACTGCTCCAGGAAGACATATTCATGACTTATCTTTATTCGAAAAATATGAAGATAAATTTAATTTTGACCACGTTATAAATCATTTTTCTTTCGGTTCTGATCCTCACAATAACAACTTGCAACAAAGCACACATCCATTAGATAACCACCAGTTAGCATTTAATGAGAAATATCATGTGGCATCATATTATTTAAAGGTTGTTGCTACAAGATTCGAATTCATAGATATGTCTTCTCCTTTAGATACCAATCAATTCTCTGTGATTTCCCACCATAGACCTTTGAGAGGTGGTAAGGACGAAGACCACCAACACACATTACATGCAAGAGGTGGATTACCTGGTGTATTTTTCCATTTCGAAATTTCTCCTTTGAAAATCATCAACAAAGAACAATATGCCAAGACATGGTCTGGGTTTGTCTTGGGTGTAATCAGTTCAGTTGCCGGAGTTTTGATGGTCGGTACCGTATTAGATAGATCAGTCTGGGCTGCTGAAAAGGCAATAAAAGGCAAAAAAGACATGTAAGCAATTCTACATATATAAAAGTAAAGTGTATCTTAATACAGTTATTAATGTATATAAACTATTTCTATGTACATGTATGACTTTAGTTAAATATTAGACATCATTCAATAAATGTTTAATATCCTTATAGTAATCTTTATTTAAATACGAGCCTAACTCACCTTTTGTTAACCACATGTATTTCAATGATGGCTCTTGTGGTTCGAACTTACCCGATAAGATGTGAGACTTAATGAAGTATTCTTTTCCGTTATTGTTGTTATATAAATGGCATGGTTTATTAGATACATTGAAGTAATTGATTTTCTCTCCCCCGATCTTGTATAACCCTTCTTCGGCCATCGTATGTAAAGGTGTCAACTTTTCAGATGCTCCTTCGCTAAAATTTGGTAATATCCACTTGTCTTCCTTATTGATGACTAAATACAATGTACGGCTCAACTTTCTCTCTAAACTGGTTAAATCACCGTTTTTGTCGGCATCAGTGATTCTTGGATTAGGAACAATCTTACGCGATAAGTCATCGCCAGGTGTCACTTCAAAATCGTCCTCTTCGCCTTCTTTTGCTTCCTTATACGTTTTAGGTAATTCAATTTCCTGTTTGAATCTTCTGTCTCTTTGATGTCTGATTTCTGGTCTACCTCTTGGAAATTCGATATTTGGGTTGTTAAATATTGGGTTTTTGTTTAATTCTCGGTAATTCTGTTCGGACAACGTTCCTTCCCTATAGTAGAACCACTTTGGAAATGTCCACATTAATCTCTTCCATAATTCATTCTGGTATTTGTGGTACTGATTCTCAAACTCTGGTAAATCAGCAGTTATAACTGGTTGTCTCGATAAAAGTAGCGTGGACGAAATTAGGGGTGAGCTAGCTTGTGTGGAGTATGCTCTGATAATTGACCTGCTAAGCATCTGGAAACGTAATGACTCTATGAATATAGCTACCGTAGTATATCTGGGACGTATATATGGTCTTTATTCTATGAGGTTAGAATTTTTCACTTCCGCGTATATCCAAGTACAGCACAGAATTTATAATACTGTCACAAAGCCGTTGAGAACTCCGGGTAACAGGGTATTTGTACTGCCAGCGTCAAGACTATAAAAGGAGTCCATCTTGCACTTTCGCCCTCATAACATTATTAATCTATTATTCCTAAGTCATAACAACCAAATACATTATTAGGAAATACGAGTAATAAAACTCGTCGTGAAAAATACTTATTAAAAGATAGTAAAAAGATTAGTAAATCTGTATTTTAAACAGCTTTCTTTTCAAATTTTTAGTTAGTGTCACCCAAGAATTTTTATTGTAATACTAAATTGTGTTGATTGGATTGATTACTCTAGCGTAAGAAACCAAGAAATTAAATTAATTAATAATAGTTACTCCTACTCGTAAAAGTATACCCGGGATCCTAAAAACCGTATCTTTGGAAAAATAGAATTAGTGCTTAGTCGATAGTATCGTAAAGAAAAATAGTAATATGTCAGCAGTGGAACAATTTGAAACTATATTGAAGGAGTTGCCAACGTTGAAGGCCCCTGGAGTGTCAGGGTCGCGTATAAAGAAGTTGACGGATCTTGCAGTGAAGAATGTATCGGAAGAGTCGAAGTTCATAACTATTTTGTACTCTAACTGTAAAGCGGCCCCTTCGTCGCACAAATTAGGTACATTATACGTGGTTGATTCGATCGTAAGAATCTTTATTGAGGAAGCGAAGAAACAAAACCAAGAAATTACCTCGCTGGCCCCAGAAGGAACTTATGCTTCTGCTGTTTACAAAATCAGCGAGCTAGTCGAACTGCTTATTGACGATGCGATGGAATTACTGGTAAGTAAGTCCCAGACAATTAAAATTGGTAAATTAGTAGACATTTGGGAAAGAGCTGAAACGTTCAAGCCAGAAATTATCAATAAGATCAGGTCCAAACATTTCAGTTCCACCACTCCTCCTGGCTCTCCACCTGGTAAAACTAATGAACCAATAAAGCAACAACCTGAGAATAATTCAAACGACTCGGGTAGTATTTTGCTGGCTTTGGCATCTTTGGCTAAGAAGTCTAATTCCAATAGCTCTACACCTACTACCGCCTCTGCTGTTCCTGTTCAACAACCTCCACAGCCACAGCAGGCATCTGGAAATAATGCTAACGACATTTTATCTCAACTTTCAGCTATGGCAGGTAATAATGGTGCTGCTCCTCAACAGAATAATGCACCTCAACCGGGGCAATCTGCACCAAATGAACAATATATTTTCAATATGTTGCAGCAAATGCAAAACGGTAGTGCATCTCTTCCTCCAATCCCTCAGCAACAATCTAGACAAACTGGACAGCCAGACTATGGAACTGGTAGACGTGGTCGCGATGATAATGGTGTTACAAGTTATTCCAGAAGAAACAGATCAAGATCACCAAACCGCTTCGGACAAAACAACAGAAGAGATAGATCTCCTCCAAGACAACAATTTCAACAACAATTTCAACAACAGATTCCACAACAATTTTTACCTCAACAGTCACCTATGCCAACTCAAATTCCTGGTGGACCACCAAACTTTAATGTTCCTAATGAAATGAACGGTGAAATGAATTTACCAGGTACTCCGCATTACCGTCCTCGTAATGTTGGATTTGATCAATCATTACCACAAGGATCTTTTAAAGTGTTGTCAAGAACTTTATTTATTGGTGGTGTCCCAAGAAATATGGATGAAAAGGAATTAGCATCAGTTTTAAGACCATACGCTGAAGTTCAATCTGTTATTTTGAACAGTGAAAGAAAGCACGCTTTTGTTAAGGTTTACTCAAGAAGAGAAGCTGAACAAGTCATTACCTCTTTTAACAAAGACAATGCATTACCCTTAAGAACTCGTTGGGGTGTTGGATTCGGTCCAAGAGACTGTTGTAATTATCAGCATGGTATCTCAATCATTCCAATCCAAAGATTGACCGATGCCGATAGGGCTTGGGTTGTCCAGGCCCAATGGGGTGGTACAGGTGGTCAGCCATTACTGAGTGGTATGGTCATCGACGAGCCAGATATTGAGATTGGTACTGGTATATCTTCAAAGGCTATGTCTAAAAAGATGCCTACTAACTCCGCCAGAAATGGTCCAAAGTCTAATAAGCCAGGTGAACCAGATGAAGATTATGTTAAGACTACATTAATTCCTCAGCAAAACGCATCTATGTCTCATGGTGCGCAACCAGATTTCACAACTTTAACTCAATCATCAGTAAACCCACTTAGTGGTTTATTTGGAAACTCCAATAGCCCAAATCCAGGCTTTTCAATGCCTGCCCAGCCTGCTCAGCCTGCTCAAGGAAACTTTCCTCGAGCAAATGATTTTATGAACACCTTAAATCAAGGTGGTGGTAATCCAAATTTAAGTGCACAATTGGCAAACTTCTTTCAAAATGGAAGAATGAACCAGCCTCAATGAATTTTATCCACTGAATTTTAAATATTTCGTATGTAATATAAGTTTTCATTTTAATGTTTTACCGTAGTTTTTGTTTAGTTGAACAATACTAAGTTTTATTTATCGCGTATTGATGAATCAAAATTTAAATCTAGTCAAAAAGATTTTGAGACCACTATGAAAAGAAATAACTAATGGCAGCTTCAAAACGATATTTGAGTCTAGGCCATAGTAAGAGCAGGTCTCCAGAGTCTAAATCAATAACAGTCCCACAACTAAAAATGATGAATCTGTGATTCATCTACATGATCGATCAAATTTGTTCAGCAACTCACGTCGTACAGGACCCAGCACTGGAAGGAAAAGAAAACCACAACCTGTCATTGTAAATAATTTGGTAAAAAAGAAACCCAGGAAGCAAAGAAAATCACAAGTATCATTTAGCTCTAGTCCTATAAAAAGGCATCATGAACAAAATGATGATGATGATAAGAAAAAAATAGACTTCAACATTTTAGATGCATTTAATAAAAAGAGGTATCAATACGATCCAGACAATCCTTCTTCGGATGTCAGTGGTAATATGTTCGATTATAATAATTCTGACAGCGAAACAGAAATCCAATTAATTAATTTGAAGCAATTATCTAGCAGTCCAGCAAAGAGCCAAGAGCCTCATAATGAAAAAGAAGTTCAGGTATTAGATAAATTGATAGCAACAAGCTCTAACAAATACAAGGATTATATGGAAAATGTTCGACAAAATGATGGAGAGCTTGCTTCGAGCGACGATGGTTTTGCTGTTGAATTGATGAAAGGAAATATTTTATCAACTATGGAAAATCGCAAGCAGGCCAATATTGAAGCTATCCGTTTGAAATATAAGGATAAGGACTATCCAAATACAGTATCATCAAAGAAAGCATTATTAGAAAGAACGGAGGCCCATTTGTATATAGTACCTGAGATATTGAAAGGCAAACTTGAAACCTCTATTTTTTATGATATGGCAAAATCACTATCTGAATCATCTAACTATGAAACAATGACGCACAAGGAAAAATGGAGTGTTAACTGGCAAGAATTTTTTGGTGGTTACTACGGGTTTAAGAGACAGCTGTTCATTGGATCAATTATTATAAGTCGGCATAAGAACGATTTGCTGAATGCTGCAAATAAAAATAAAACTGTATCATACTGGACAATTAATGGTTTCTCTACTTTTGTATTGGCAAACGAAATTATAATACGATTTATTATGCAAGATTTCGATTGCACCATGTCTGAGGCCGAGAATATCATTAGAGAAAGTTCAGAATATGGAACTGTGATTTCGGATTCTACGGAATTAATTGACGATCTCAATATCGGTGAGCTTTTAAATGACGAATCTAAGGAATTCATGAAAGGTATAACACTAGATGATACAAATAACGAATATTTTGACGACAATAAAGAGATTGAAAAGAACCCCATACTGTGCGAGAAATCTAATACTGATGTAAAAGAATCAAAAATAGACATATTGGATCAATTCCTAGGTACAAGTAGTGACGATGATGACTAAATAATTAAAAATGTGTGACTTTTCAAATCAAATACTTTGAAACTATATAATATGTATATATATATATTAAATTAATAACCTTGATAAGATTAAGCCGACTCCTCAGTCCGACTTCAAAAAAAAAAAAAAATTTGTCAGGTCCATAACATATTTAGTAAAACTAAATCAATTGCATACGGATATAAGCCGTACATATAGCTTGCGTTTTCATAATCATATTGCTTCAAATTAATAAATTAAAGTCGGTTATTTTTCCGGCAGCAAAACGTTCATTCAATACTTCAAGATATATGCTACAAGATACGGTTTTCATCAATAATTTGGCTTCTATAGCCATTACTGGTAAGGATGCTTGGAATAGACCAACGCCGCAACCAATTACCATATCTGTATCATTAAATACTGACTTTCACCAGGCTTCAGTAACTGATAACCTTAAGTACTCCTTAAATTATGCAGTTATATCAAGAAATATTGCTGAGTATATGAAAGCAAATGAACATAAGAATTTCAAATCTTTAGGAAGCATTGCAGAGTCTGTTGGAGAAATTGTACTAGATGATAAAAAAGGAGGTGGTCATCAAGCTGTTGTTTCGATTAAGAGTAATAAGTCTGAGATTCGAGCTGATAGTATTGAATACAAGATGTGCAGATCAAGAACTGGAGACATTGAAATACCTGATGAAATCAATGTTTATGGATTAAAATTATTAACTGTAATTGGTGTATTTACATTTGAAAGGTTACAGAGACAGATTGTAGACATTGATATTTCCATAAAATTGAAAAAGAATGCTAACATATCAATTCATAAGATCATTGATGAATTAACCCTTTATGTTGAATCCTCTAATTTCAAGACAGTAGAGGCTTTGGTTATGAAAGTTGGTCAATTAATTATTCAAAATTATGGTGAGGGAATTCAAAATGTATCGGCCACAGTTACCAAGCCCAATGCTATTACTTTTACTGATGGAGTAGGTGTTTCTTCCAATATGTCCGAAACCTCATTTAAAGACGTTGATCCAATTACTGATATCGGGGCTATTGCTAAATCGACACCTAACTTTAATTTGCCAACTTCTCTTGAGGACTCTAAATTCAATAAGTATGACGAGCACATTGCTTATATTGCAATCGGGTCGAATCAAGAAAACCAACTTTCAAACATAAATGATGCATTGCAATTGTTGTCTTCGTATGATATTAAGTTATTAGCGACATCATCATTGTATATTTCAAAGCCAATGTATTTTAAAGATCAACCAGATTTTTACAATGCTGCAATTAAAATTTCATTCAAGAATAAGACACCACACGATTTACTAAAGGTGTTAAAAGAGATTGAATATGATCATGTGAAACGAGTCAAAGAGTTTGATAATGGCCCAAGAACTATAGATCTTGACATTCTATTAATTGACGACATCATTTTAAACACTGACGATTTAGTAGTCCCTCATAAATCTATGTTAGAAAGAACATTTGTTTTGCAACCATTATGCGAATTGCTCGGTCCAGATGTATTACATCCAGTTAGTGCTGAACCACTCCACAACCACTCACGTCAATTATTCACTAGCGAGACAAACGAACTGATTCAAGAATCTTCTAATTTGCTACAAATTGTGCCAATCCCGAGATTAGAAGATACAAAGAATCCATTAAAATTCGACCATGTTGAAAACAAACACAAAACATTGATTATGGGCATTCTCAATATAACTCCTGATTCATTTAGTGATGGAGGAAAGAATTACCATAAATCCATAGACGAAATTCTTGAAAACGCGAGCCAATTAATAGAACAGGGTGCTGATATCTTAGATATTGGTGGTGTTTCCACTAGACCAGGCAGTGTAGAGCCTTCGGTTCAAGAAGAGCTTGAAAGATTATTGCCTGTTGTCAAGGCGATCAGGGAGTCCTCTAATAATGCATTATCTCAATGTGTGATATCAATTGACACCTATAGAGCCAAAATCGCGGAAGAGTGCTTGTTGGCCGGTGCTGACATCATTAACGATATTTCTATGGGCCTTTACGATGATGATATGTTCGATGTGGTTGCAAAATATGGCTGTCCATATATTATGAATCATACGAGAGGAACCCCACAAACCATGTCAAAGCTAGCAAACTACGAATCAAATACAAATGAAGATATAATCGAATACTTGGATGATCCTGTAACTGGTCATCACATTTCACTTCCAAAGCCTGATGTGGATAATTTAATCAAGGGTGTTTCTAGAGAGCTTGGTTTACAAATCCTCAAATCATTCAATAAAGGTGTTAAGAAATGGCAAGTGATTTTGGATCCTGGTATTGGATTCGCTAAAAACCTTCCCCAAAATATTAATGTCATCAAGTATGCCTCTGCATTTAAAAATTATTCCATGTTAGTAAATCAAAGAGATGATAATGATCATATCAATCATTCCTACATCAGTTTCAGTGGTTTATGTACTCTTTTAGGTCCGTCTAGAAAGAAATTTTTAGGTACTATATGTAACGAACCAGTTGCATCTGAAAGAGTCATAAGTACTGCAGCATCTGTCATGGCCTGTATCCAACAAAAGACTGACATTATTAGAGTCCACGACGTTTCTGATATGAAGAAGACATGCTTGACTGGTGATGCAATCTATAAAGGTATATATTAAGTTGCGGGTAACGTTGAATTTTTTCGAACAAAAAATTTTCGGTTGAGTGACACAAATCGGTTAATTATATCGATTAATTAAGTAGTTAATAAACTAGATAATAATCTAAAAAATAGATACGTAGGAAGAAAGATGGCTGCTGTTTTCCCAAGAAGTTGTTACAAGTGTGGTGAAGTTGGACATTTAGCTGATAATTGTCAACAAGAACAAAGATTATGTTATAACTGTCGTCAACCAGGACATGAATCTAACGACTGCCCAGCTCCAAAACAAGCTACCCAAAAGCAATGTTACTCATGTGGTGATTTAGGACACGTCCAAAGTGACTGTCCAACCCAATCACAAGGTGCTAAATGTTACAACTGTGGACAATTTGGACACATTTCTAAGAACTGTACCGAGGCGGGCAATGAATCGGCTAAGAAGCCTGCAACTAGCAAATTCCAAAAACCAGCCACTACTTGTTACAAGTGTGGTGGACCAAACCATTATGCCAGAGACTGTCAAGCTGGTGTTGTTAAGTGTTATGCATGTGGTAAGACCGGTCACATTTCCAAAGACTGTAACTCCGCATCGGGAGGTGAATTCACCTCTAAGACTTGTTACAACTGTGGTAAGTCGGGTCACATTTCCAAGGAATGTGATGAACAAAGAGATTAAGTCTAAGTTTTAGTGAGAAGAGGGATGAAGATGAATTTGTTGGTTAGTTGGAGCAACTTTGACACAATTTTTAATGATCAATTTCATGATTTATTTCTTCTTTAAATATGTTATCTTCGGATATTCACTTATTTTTATGGTTAGTATTTAGGATTTATAAAAGAATCATTATTATTAGTATATTATATTATCTCTGTAGTTTCATATTCTTCACCGATTGCGAAAAATCTATTACCACATTTCTGCCATCAATAATGCAACCATCTTTCAATTTGCTATAGGCCCGATCAGCTTGCTGCTTGTCTTCAAATTCGACGAATCCATAACATAAACTTTTGTTGGTTTTGCGATCTTCAACCACATTGCAATTAATTACATTGCCAAACCTGCTGAATATAATACTTAACGATTCCGATGTAGTTATAGGATTTAATTTTGCAATAAATAGAGTCCTTGGCGAAGGTTTAATTTGATAGTGAGGCAAATCGTTCATTAATTCCAATGCTAGAGCCAGGTATGTTGAGCTATCTTCTAGTTTGGCTTCAGAAACCAATTCAGGAATCCGCATATTGGCAATCTGTGTATCTGAAGGCAATTCGGTCGACTTTTTCTTATCCATGAAGCTAGGATCCACATACGGGTCATAAATATTGTGCGTATGGGTGATCCGTATATCTTTCAACAATCTTCTCGTTTCCATATTTTCAACCACCGATAAATTAATTTTTTCCAATACTT
This sequence comes from Debaryomyces fabryi, assembly GCF_001447935.2. NCBI lineage: Eukaryota > Fungi > Ascomycota > Pichiomycetes > Serinales > Debaryomycetaceae > Debaryomyces > Debaryomyces fabryi. The sequence goes on from NW_015385469.1 coordinate 72,237, forward strand.
GAAATCCTTCCACCACTTTGCCAAAATATACTTGGTTAAAGGACTTTAGATTAGCAACATCTGCTGTAAGACTGATTGTAAACTGCGAACCGATCACCAACTTTTTTCCATCTATATCCTTTTTGGTGACGAACGATACTAGACCTATTCCATTATCGCCATATTCGTGTTGAGTATTGGGGATGGGAAGATACTTATTCTGCTTTATTGATACTTCATTGATACTGACATCTCCAAAATTGTTAATTGCATTTCCATCTGTACTTTCTGGATAATCTGGGTCTCCACTGGTCACAATTAAGTCCTTGTGCAAATCATAAAAAGGTGTAAAGAAATAATAATTCAACTTGCATAGTTTAAGGAAATTATAGCATGCTAGCGGTTGTTCGTCGACAAACAAGTCAATGACTAAATTACCTTCAGTAGTTTCTAAAAGAACACTCATTAACAAAAAAATTAGCAAATTATTCTATTTTTCAGTTATAATGGTTACGGTAATAGATACCATAACCACTATAATTCAAATAATGGACAAAG
>NW_015385470.1:0-72030 GCF_001447935.2 Debaryomyces fabryi
TTGTCAACTATAGACAATGGGTTGGGTTGACAAAACGTTAAATAATCGACTATTTGACATGAATATTTAACCATCATTGGGTTTTTTCTTTCCAAGCAATTATTCATAATGAATTCAAAAATTTTATCAAAGTTATTTAGATTACTTCCCAATGCTACCCATAAGGCTTCGACCTCATTCAGGACTGTTGAACTAAATTTTACAGTAATTTCAATTAAATTATTAAGAACCATAATAGATGGGATATCTAGCTTGTTAGTTGAACTTTTTGATTTAGAATTTTGATCAGCTATATCCTGAGTATCTTCTGTATATTTCAATTCTATAGTCAGAACCCATGGACGCAAGCAGGTTAATGTGTTTCTCTTAGACCATTCATCAACATGATCGAAAAACATTGTTAAATGACTTATTCTAACATAAGCACTTTCAGGATGTAAAGATGCAAGATGAGTTGAAATGTCAAATAAAGCCTTTTGAAACACAAGCTTCGATCTGCTGCAAACACATTCCGAAAATGAATTAACAGCAGAAGAATTGTAAAACTTTTCTTCCAAGAATACAAGTAATTTAATTGCCGAAATTCTCACCTCATATTCTTCGTGTCCGATCATTACCGTTGATAAACATATTATATCGAACGGTATTCCTTCAAATTGTTTAAGCTTCATAACTATATCAACAAAAATTGTGAAAAAGCTCTTTGTCACCTTAGAGGAAGATTGTTTTGAATAACACTGCTTTAAAACTACTTGATATATTTCATCATTGTTCAAGTTCAAATGTAGAATATTTCTAAGCGCCAAATTTCCCATTTCATTTACTCTCTCATCGTCAGAGCACATCAATACATGAACCCAATCCATTAATTCCGGGATGTCAAATGACATAACAGCAATCTTGCCGACCACTTCTATTTTCTGCTTTATGGGACCGGAGCACAAAATTGCCATGGTACTTAGTGATGCAAATTGCAATGCTTTCTTTTCAACCTCTAGAATAGCCACAGTAGAAGTTGTTTCCTTTAATTGTTTCACCCTTTTAATCATCGTGCTATATCTATCTTCAGTGACATCTGCCGAATCTCCAACGCCGCACCACTCCTTCAAAAAATTAAAGCAGCCTATTCTGGCTTCAAATGGCAACCATTTATTCAAATCTGAGTTATTTTGTAGTCCAATGAAGACATTTTCTAAAAATCCACAAAAATAACGACGTAACCTTTGAAATTCGACGTCTGTTTGCACCAAGGGAACGGACAAAAATGATTTAACATTCTTTATAATAGAAACTAGATTAGCAATCATCCACTCATCTGAATATATAAATGCATCCGACTTGAACCGATTAGTAATATTACATAGAATGTGTATAACCTCAATCCGTAAGCGATCTTCTGCTGCATCTCTCGCTTTGCTATTTACTTCCCATTCATTCACACTTTCTGGAAGATTTTCCAATAGCGTCTTGAAAATATTTATATTAATACAAGTCAAACCCGAAATTACAGCATCTCTTACCATTGGCTGTTGCGATCTTAAAAATGGTAGCACCATTCTGAACACTGATTTAGCACTAGTAATCTTTTGGTGTTGAATAAACATTTGCATTGATTTCTTTCTTCCGTGTGTTGGCTGAGAGGGGAACGATATTTTCTGTTCATTTGTAGAGGTCAAAGAACAACAAGCAAATATTAAGTAAAGCCTCCATTGGTTTACCAATACTTCAGGAGGGATGTTAGTACTTGTTTTCCCAAATAATGAGCTTGTGTAATTTTTGTAACTTTCTGAAAACTCGAATACAAATTCATACATCTGAACCATTCGAACACAGACTATTGAGCGACACATGGCAACAGGCATAGGACATCTTTCAAAAAAGATATCCAACAATTTAGGATAAAGTCTGAACCATAAAGTGGAGTCTATCCCATAATCTGATTCCGCCAATTTAACTAATATGTTCTTTTTATTTTTTAACTTTGATAAGCGACTTCGTTCTGGCACGCTAAGTTCATTCTTGAACGGCTTAATGAGTCCCAAGAAATCAGTGTCCTCTAAAACATGAATCAAACGTGTACCGATATCTGCTGCAAACTTAGATGAACTTCTAGAATGCCCTTTGCTCGTTCCAGAATTAGAGGTAGTTGGAACACCAGGAAGTTTGCCTTGATTTTGAACAGTATCAGACATATTATAAATAGCCTGATCAAATTGTTCTACCAATTTCAATATAGAAATTCCATAGTGCCTTGTTTGCGGGTCTTGCGAAGAAAGAAAAAAAAGTCCGTTACCTTCAATTTCTTCTATAACTGTAATTATTGTCTTCCATTCTAGTTCATCGCTTCGCTTAGCTTTTACGTTGGAATTTGATAAATCCTCGGATTTATAGTTAATCTGGTATAAATCATTCAAGACGTCTCTGTTCATCATTTCGTCATCTTGAGCTAAAGGGTTGGATGTTTGTTTATTTCCTTCATCCTCTTCGATTTTATTGAATTGTTTTAGCCAACAACTAAGTAATTCAACGTACACTTTTAATAGTCTATGTGACTCTGTAGAATTCAAATAATCAGAATTATAATTTGGACCTGGTTTATCACTAAACTGAAAAGCAAATTTAGCAAAATGGTAATTAAACTATTCGGGTTTTTTCTTGATGCTAACTTCTTCAAAGAGCCTAATGCAGCTTTTGATACAATAGGATTTACGTGCACAGCATTACGAGTCAATATATCTACCACATTTTTAATGGTAAGCCGACTGTCGAAGATTTTTCTCCATTAAATGGGACTAGCGTCCATGGTATAGCCTCAATTAGTGCTGCAAATAATTGCATATGTATGTCCTTGGTAGGTTGGTAAGAAAAGTCAATCCCAAAATGGAATGCAGAAAATGCAGCCTGTGATTTTGAAGTTGATAATGGTGTCGACAGCGAACTACTATCCGACGACCAAATATCACAACCATATTGAGAGTCCAATTGTTTTAAGAGTACCGCAAAGTTTCGGCATATTTCTTCGTGCGAAAAGGCATTAGTTGAATTTTTTGCAATAAGCATGATTTCATTAGATTTGAATCTTTTATTACGCATGTCTTTGACAGACTTTTGACTAGACGAAGAACTATAGCTTTGATTAACCGATAACGAGTTAAAAACATCATCTGTAGGAAAGCACGGCTTATCTCCAAGTTCATAATCCTCCAAAATCGTTAAATAACTTTTTACCACCAATATAATCTTCTCCGGAGATGAATTTTCTAAGGAAACTCCATTAAAGCTAAGTCTTAACAATTTTGTTAATACATTATCCAACACATAATTCAAGTGCTGAAAACCAACAATCCTAATAAATTCGACTAAAGCATTTATTAAGTTAGGTTCAGCTATTAACCACTGCTGTTTTTTGCTGGTAGCATTGCTGCTAAAAAATAGCAAATTGAATAGGTTATCAAGCTTCTTAATAGTATTATTCAATGTATCATTTAAACGATAAATGTATACCCAGACTAACCTAGCAACACAAACAATAAAGGTCGATTTGTCATCTGTTTCAACTTTTGGCTTTAATTTGAACATGTTATTTTCAATGATGTCAAACCAAGTATCAGAAAATAGTTCCTTCCGAGATACTGATAAGGCTGAGGTCATCAAATGTATAGAATAAGCCCAACTACTATCGAAATTAATAACATTATGCGAGCCGTTAGCTTTAAGTTTGTTAACCTTTATAGTAGAATTGATTGGCTTGTTCAAATTCTTCCATGTGAAACTAGCTTTGTTATATATTTTTTCGATTGCTTCCACCCAAGTTGGATGATTGGTTTCAGCTGTTAATATACTCGCTAAAGGTAAAAGCAAATTACTTAAAACTTCGCAGTATGCAAAAATAATGGATTCATTATTCGATTTCTCAAAAAACTTAGCCAATGACTGTATAAATTCGGCACTCTCTTCAAATGTTTCTAAAGGATAATTAGTTAACTTCAAATAACTCATTCCCTGAATCAATAAATATAACTTGGGTTCATCTTCATGCTTAATTTTTGGTGGTATTCTCTCTAAATTTGCGATAAATCTGTCACTCACACTTAGAAATCTTTTTTCTGACATAAAACCTAGTAATTCAGCGAATAAATTCCAATTTGAAGACCTAACTAAAGACTCGCTTTTACTGGTTGGGTCAGTTGTTTTCAATTGCGTAAAGACAATCTCTTCTAATTTATCGCCAAGATCATTGCCCATAACTTCAGGAGATGCCTGTTTAACAACTTCAATCAACACCCGGCATAAAATATAAATCAGCGCTAATGATTTACGGTCAGCCTGAATAGCAGTTTCTCTTGCTTGTGTTATTTGATCATCGTATAAATTTCTTTGTCTGATAGACACAGAATCCAGCAGCTTCATCTGCGTAAGATTAGGAGATTGCAAAGTTGTTTGGTTAGACATTGTAGATGAAGCGGATTGATTACGAGAATGCCCGGTCATTTTAGATATACTTTTAGTCCTCATTAAGCTCAAACTTCTTTTAGCCTTATTTCCAGTGTTTGAACTCTTACTGATAACGGGGTTGGATGCAGAAATATTATCATTATGTGAGGTTTTCGATAAATTTGATTTTGCATTAGATAAAATTTTTTCTACCTCCGAAGCTGCCATATAAGCAACTTCACTTTTTGATTTCCTCCAAAACATTACACTATCTATTACAGGTTTGGGTTTCCTCCTTGCAATATAACCTAAGGAAGCCACAACCTTATCAAACTGAGGATCAACTCCTTCTGCCATTATTTCAACTACTGGTGGCTCCTCCATCAAAGGATAATCGAGGCATAAATTCAATTTTCGCTCAGCATGACGAACGAATTGTGTGAAAACTATATGCAATGTATATTCTGCTGGCGTTTTCAGGTAGGTTGCTAATTCTTTCCGCATATAACTGAATTCTTCACCATTTGACATTGTTAGTCTTTTATTGGTAATGGTCGACATTGGTGGTGGAAGTTGTGGTGACTCTTTCGTATAGTCGTGAATTGGGAATTGTGACATGGGAGATGCTAATTGTTGGGAAAGCGATAAGTTAGAATTGCTTGCATCTTCCTTTTTAATATATTTTAACTCACCTAATTCATCATTTTGTTGGTCATTTTCTTTACTCTGCAGCGTGTATTTATCATGAATTATCGGAGGATCTTGTAATTTGAAAGTTTCTTGGCCAGGACCATGTTGTTCAACAACATGAACTCTTGGTGCATCACCGGTAGGTGCATTTGCCATGTTAATTTGGTTCATGAACAAAGGTTGTGCAGTATTGTATTCTATGATTTGCGCAGTGGCATCGTTCGATTCCTCGGACAATGCTAATGATGCTAACGAATCCAAGCCTGCTCCATATGAAAGATTATCGATACTTGAAGCAATTACATTCGGCCCTTGTGGAGCAGGCAAATTTATATCATTCGTCTTATATGTCTCGTTTGGGTATTGAAATTGTCTAAATTGTTGGCTGTGTACGTCTTGGATTTGTGGGTCTTCTGAATATTGATTTTCTTGATACGCTATTTCACCCGTCAGCGATTCATGCAAATCAGGATTCTTATCCCCTGATGTCACGCTATCTTCTGATTTTCCTGCTGTATTCATACGATAATCACCAGTAATATCACTAATGTGACGGATGTGTTGTGATTGTTGTGGTTGTGATCTTTGCAGCTGGGACTGATCTAGCGCGTATTGATAAGGAGACAGCTCATCTAAATCGGGAATTTCTATCATACTTTATCTATCCTTAGTTTGAAATAAGACTTGGTCCTCTCCTTTTGGTTTTTTATGATTATATCAAAGATTTCGAAATATGGATCACTCCAATCAATTCAATTCAGCGAGTAATTTTTCTCGCACAATTCCTTCCTCGATTTGGATCAATGTTGAATAGAACTCAATGTGATAGCAAGTAGTACCTTATGAATGATAGCAAGTAACAAAGGACGATATTCTTGTATTATGTCCTTAGGAGGGCCTTAAAAAAATTTAAATAGTTATCTCTATGTAGTTAACGAACTGTAAAATATCAACAAGGCACCTATTTTACAGTTTAGAATTATCTCGTTAATTTGTAAGATCGAAGACTAGAAAGAGAAGCTTTTCATTAAATTTATTCACTTTACTGATAGATAAAAAGTAATATGAAGGGTCTGGAGAGTATACACGATATTCCAACGCTTATAAATCAGTTTATTGCAAGTGCAGATGATAGTGATGTTAGCATAAATTATAGTAAAGAGTTAGCGGAACTTATCGAAAGCGATGAAATGACCTTGTTGAAATTTATACAGTCATTAGGACCAAGTCTCACTTCAGACAGTGATTTGATTAGATTAAAGTCAATTCAATGCATGGCAGAAACCTTGAAATGCTTGAAGGTTAATAAGTTATCTAAACAAGATGTCAATGTTCTAGTCGAGTTTTTACTAGCTAAATTTGAAGATATATACTGTTTGGTTCATATTATATCAAGTTTGAACTCTTTAATTCTGTTCAAGAACTTTATTTTTGGTATGAACAATAATGTGGAAAAGTTATTAACGAATATTTTAAACAATTATAACCCCAAGAAACACTTGGCCAAAGTTAGATACGAGCCATTCAGAACTTTGAATGCATTAGTCACTATTGATCCTGCTTATTTTCAGTCGTCTTCCCAGTTGTCACAATTAATGGTGAAAACATTTATTCATATTGCAAGTGGCGAAAAGGATCCAAGAAATTTATTGTTGTCATTTGATACTAATACCAAAATTAATGAAAATTTTGAATTTGATCCGTTGAATGAAGTTCATAAAGATCTCATAAGTGAATTATTTGATGTTTGCTTTTGTTATTTTCCTATATCCTTTAGTCCTCCACCTAACGACCCTTACAAAATCACTGCACAAGATTTAAAGTTGAAATTAAGAAATACTATCGCCTCACAAAGTTACTTCGCCAAGGAATCTTTTGCTGACTTAGTTGAAAAGCTTACTTCAACTAATCCAGTAATAAGGAACGATATTTTGAAAACTTTGTTACTTTGTGTTGAGAATTACACGTTAGAAACTGTTGCAGAATATTGGGTAACAATCTGGAACGCATTAAAATTTGAAGTCTTACATAATGATGTATCAATTTTCAAGCCTTATATTGATGTGATTATACCAGAAGACTATGATGAAGAAATTGATGATTCTGATGAATTTAAACCATTAATTACAACTTTAGTTATCATAAAGAAGTTAGCTAGCAGGATGACTGATTTCGGTGAACTCGAGAACTCGTTAACCACTATAACTAATGAGTTAAAAAGTAATATTACTACTATCAATGACAAAACGTTCAAACAATCAGTAGTGATATTAAGTGTCTTGGCTTCCGACTCAAGTGCTGCGTTCAATTTTATTATCCAGTTTTTATTCTCCCAAGAAATATGGGGCAAATATATTAACGCTGAAGATGATTCTACAACAGAGGAACTTTCAAGCGAGCTTGATAAGACAGAAGATTTAGTTTTAAATACTTCTAAACAAAAAGAGTTGATAGATAATTTGGGATTTGTTTTGACTTCATACAATGTTTTATTGAACAATTTAGAATCGCAAGATGAATTCATTGAGAATAATTATTTGAAGTCATACAAAGATCATTTATTGATTTTTATGGGCCAACTTTTACAAACTTCTTCTAATTTGGAAAAATCCTTAAAGTGCAAAGTTATTCAACAGTTAATAAAGTTGGCTCAATTAAAAGAATTTTTGAATGAGCAAGAGTGTACATTGATTCTTAATTATTTTAAAGATATTTTGTTAAGTTCAGCGACTTCAAAGTCGAAAAATTGGGAAAAGGATCAAGTTACACAAGAAATTGTAAATGGGTTGATTAAACTCATGAGCAGCGAAGAGACCTCGAGAAATAATAAATCTTCTTTAGTTATAAACTTGATACTCCCAAGCTTATTAGAAGAATTGTCTTCCACGGACTCTTTATCTGACTTCAAAAAGCTTTTAGAAATAATTGGTGGATTGTGTACTAATTATCAATTTTTAGAAGTTCTATCAATAAGGCTTTTGAATAGATTAACCAACTACGAAGAATTTAAGATTGATCATGTTGAATTTTTCAAAAATATAATCAACTTATTGGTGGAATCGATTAAAAAGATACAAGCAACAAAGCAATTCTTGATGAATTCATGGTATAAGAACTTTATTCCAAGATTCATAAATTGTTTACTAAAATTTTTGAAAGTGAAAGATGATCATATTGTAATCGAGTTATCTGGAGACTTAATTGGTTTAATTGTGAAATATAATGATAAATCGAAACATCAAGAGATTTTGGATGATTTCGTAGGTATGTTTTTACTTGATAAAACAAAGCCTTTCTATAATACTGCCAATGTTCTTCATCAGCAAAATCCCTTAATCAATTTATTTAACAAAATTCTCGCAAATATCGATAAGACATGTGGGCTTCAACTTGGTGAGGCTTATACTGTAAATGAATTGATAGATACAGTAATCAAATTGTGCCATTCTAAGGGTAATGAATATTCACGATTAGGATATTTGCAAAACTTGTCACTTTTGGTGAATAAATTTATGCTGAACAATGACTTCATTGAAAAGAAATTGCAACTAATTTTTGAAAGTACGTTGAATGTTTCCGAATCCAACGCTGTTTTATTGCAAGACCAAATTGAGAACTTTGAAATCATCATTTGGATTCTCAAGTCGTTAATTTTAAGAATTGATACGCTTGGGGTTGAGTATTTAAATAAATTGATGTCGTTATTGTCTTGCGAAAATAGACAAATACAACAGCTAACTGCTAAATCATTTAATATTCTAATGATTGACTTACCAATATTCACTAATCAACAAATTGGAAGTAAAACCAAAATAATATCAAGTGTTCAAAATTTGAATGTTAGATTGTTGTACAAGCAGAAAGTATTTGGAATATTGTTGCCGCAAATAATTGAAGGGTACAAGACATCTAATACCCTTAATAAAGAAAATTATTTAATTTCTTTATCCTTGATATTGAATAATGTACCACATAGCATATTAAAGTCTTATTTAAATGAAATTTTACCCTTGATTTTGAATAGTCTTAACTTACAAAATCCAATTATTTTGAATGCTTCTTTAGCAACTTGTGATATAATCATTGACGAATCTCCAGATTTAATTATTCCACATTTGTCGACCTTGATTCCTAAGTTAGTTGGCTTATCAATAGGTAAAATCGTCGTTGATGGAAGCTTGGTTAATAATGAAGATGTGAGACTAATCTCATTGAAATGTTTACAAAAGATATTTTCTAATATTGAATTGAAGTATGTTATACCCTTCCAAAAGTCAACACTAAATAAATTGACTCCTGGTCTAGATGATAAGAAAAGAACTGTTAGAAAGTTATGTTGTGATGTACGTCAAACCTTGTTTGAATTAGGCAAATAATAGAATTTATAGATTAAATACATCTTGATTATTACTCGTTAAATTTATTAGTCTATTCACTATACATAATCATTATTCATCATCGGAGTCTTCTAATCCAACAGGCGCTAAACCAGGTGTCAAACCAGGATATGAGATCACACCCTTAGCAACCTTACTATTAAAATCTTTCGTTTTCTTATTTTGAATTCTTTTGGCTTTCTTATCATGCTTCTCTTTGTTAATTCTCAAAATATCTTGTCTCACTTGATCTAATTCCGATTTTATTTCCATATCATCGATTTCAGAAACTCTATTTAACGAATTAACGTTCTTCTTGACGAGCTTTTTTAAATATTTCGCTTCTTCTTCTGATAAATCTCCTCCTGATTTATGATGCTTGATAAGGTGATATTTGGCTAATTTGTTAAATTTCTTTTCGTCTTCTAATGCCTTCTTTATTTTCTTATGTTGCTTTAGTTTGTTCTGCTTGTGGATTTTCTTGAGCTCTTCGTTACTTAATTTATTCTTGTTCTCAATTTCGATACTAAGAAGCTCGGCTGATGACAAAGATGGTGATTGCTTTGCAGTAGTTCCCTGGACACCAGGCAATAAGCTTGAAAATAGCTTGTTCACTGTTGCCTCTGCATGAGACTTAGAGGACTTAGAATTAAACGACATAATTAGACCAGTATTCAATCAAAGAAGTAACTTCTAACCTTTGAATAAAATTATTTTGCTTGAGATGATGTGGTCGTGTGTTCGCCATTTAACTAGATATGCTGCAACCGATTTCCATTAACGGTCATCCTTCTAGTACTAGAAATCAATTACAGAACTCTTATATTTCCAACTTCTCATACCTCAGATACTTCTTTTGCTTAAAACAATAGCTCCTTTGCTTGGCTGCTTATCAAAACTCAATTACTAATATTCTGCAAGTCAGTAGTCGTAAAATCGAGTGTTCTTTCACTAGCTACTAGTCTGGAATTGACCAGCTAGAGTCTCTGAATCACTATCCATCACATTTACATCATCATAAATAAACAGGTACACTTGATGACAACTCAAGCTGTTCAAATATCAAATACGCCAATTTTTATTTCATGCAAGTGAATGTTTGCGTCTCAAGCAACGATGCGAACTTATCCTACTACTCTAATATATCCATGCTATACGAAATACATTATGAAGCATAATAACCAAGATATGGATGTAAACTTTATTAATTATATATGTAGTAATTGGTCAAAATCATACGCCTTCGTTTGGCTCAATTCTCATTAAAAGCTTCCACTGCATTTAAAATAATTAAGTCGACGCAAGCACCGTCATTTCAAATTCATCGTCTTAATTTTGCAGTTCCTTCCAAATACATATATGTAATCAGATGAATTAGGCCTACATGTAGTCTCTCAAAGGAGTCAGCAACAATCACAAAAAATGACATTACCCAAGCGCGAGTTTGTCACAAGCTGAAGAGCTTTCGTAATGCAAATTCACATCAACAGAACATGAGATAATAGATGAAACTGAACAAGAATTAATGATGAATAGAATCAAATATGCAATTGTTGGGACATTGGAGGTGTTCGTCGTAATATAACCGTGGGAAATACTATATCTGTGTATAATGTAGACGTCTTGTGATTAATTAGGCACTAGTGAGCAACATACCGAGGTTTAAAAAATCACATGAAAGAGATTGGTGATGAAAATTAATTTGGGGTACTAATAATGGAATAGTATATAAGAACGACAATCTGTACAATTCTAAATATTCACTCCATAGTAAATACATAAATAAATTAATATTAATCATGTCTGATATCACCGTCGATGGATTTAACGCTTCTCCTTTATTCAAGGATTTACAAGATGCTTTGCAAGATGACAAAATCAAGCAAAAGGCTATCTCAGGGGTCAAGGCTACTTTAGTGTTAACCTTAAAGAACAAGGAAGGTAAGGAACAATCCTGGTTATTAGACCTCAAGAAGGAAGGTTCTGTCAAAAAGGTTGATTCTGTCCCAAAGAGTGATGTTCAATTAATTTTAAAGGATGCTGACTTCGTCAAATTAGCTACTGGTAAGGCTAACGGTCAAAAATTATTCATGAACGGTAAATTGAAGGTCAAGGGTAACATGATGAAGGCTACTTCTTTAGAAGGTGTCTTCAAGGCAATTGGACCAAAGGCTAAGTTATAAGTTATAGGCTTACTATTATTTATTTTTTGATTTCGTTCAACCTATATAGCTATGATTTATGATAGTGCAAATAAATGTCACGTTTAAATGTGGTTTGTAGAGGTTTCATCAGATGTCTTCAATTTAGATAAATGAGGCAAATATTGGTACCTCATGCATTAATGTAAGAGGAATGAAACTTTGCTATAAAGCTTTAGCATACAATCGATCAATAATCATAAATTCATAAGATTGGATTAAACTCAATATCTAAATATTTGTTTTGAAATATCATCATGTATATACTTCCAGATGTGCACGTTCTCATCTGCTTGTCTACTGATACACTGTTAGTTGATCTCCCCCAATTATTATGTTGTCTTGATTAAGTGCAACACTATATACACTAAAGTTTTCTTCCATTCCGATAAGGTAAGTTTGATTCATCACCTTATTGTTAAGGTCAATTTCTAACTTCAAAAGAGTTTCAGGGCCGTTGTAAACCAACACTGATATAGTATCCCCTTTTCTTTGTAACACTTTAACCGTAGAAATTGGAAAATGGGAATTTAATTGATATTTGCATATTATAACTTCAGTTGCAATATTCCAGAATTTAAGTTGTCCATCCTTATAACCACTGACCAAAATTTCATCACTTATATCAATCGAGCTAACGCCAGCCTTTCCATCCTCGAATCTCACTCTCGTCTGGCAATGGTCACCAATATTGAATTGCTGGATTATACCTGAATCGAAGCCTACATAGGCGCATTGGTTTCCCGTTTCAAATTCTAATTCTGATATTTTAGACCCTGATGATTCATACTTTCCAATTACGAAGCAATTAACGGGATCATTATTATTTTGAATGCGTCTAAGACTATAGATGAGCTGACCTTGCCCACACTCCCAAATATCAATTGAGCCATCCTTAGACCCACTTATAAAATTTCTTCCTGTCTTACCGAGTAACCCAATTTCAGTTATTTCTTTTACTTGGTTTGACATTGTTCTTACTAATTCGCCCGTAAGCCCCCATATTTTTATCTTTAGATCAATTCCAACTGACATTATGACCTTGTCAGATGGAAAGAACTTCAAAATTGTTACATCCTCAAAATGTGCTTCTGGTATCTTTTTTTCTATTGTATCTGTTACCAAATTATATATAATCAATTCTCCTTTCGTAGTTCCCACAATCAAGTGTTTGCTATCTGAAGAAACTGCAACTGAACTGATTCTAGAATTTGTTAATTTCACCTTTTTATAGAAACTCTGTAAATTATAAACTTCTCTGTCTACTTGAAGCTGATAATTCTTACCTTTTGTACTCAAGAACTTTAAATTACCAACATCATTTTTCATATCCTGCTTTGTAACATCAATATACCAAAAGTCCTGATTCACCTCTGACTCAATGCTTCTCCTGGCTACCCAAAATTTATCTTGTTCGAGTATTCCGTTCTTTACATCACATATAACTTCTTCAAAAGAATCTTGTATAGTTAAAAGATCCATCGTATTTACTTCGTGATAGTTATTTTGAGTTAAATTTAAAATTCTCACCTCAAATACCAAAATTCACAGCTATACATTTAACTCTTATCTAAAAATATTTAATTAACACAAGATGACACAAATAAATGACGAGTCTTTATCCATGTTCTTCGATTCGGACTTCAATCCGTCTAATTACGTTGATGCGCTTTTCCAATCAATATCAAATAATAAACTACAATCACAGGTTTATTCAAAAACCAACCTTCAAAGCTTATCAAATAAATGTTCAAATTTAGTAACACATCTTGACTACCATACCAGTGAGTTGTCAAATGATTTAATTAATCAAATCGAAGTCTTACAAAATTCTTCAAAGGTTATCACGCAGGGATTGAATAACGATGAAGTCCCAAACGCACTGAATGATATGACCAGATTACAATACTTTATAAATACCTTGAACAATTCTATACTACTATTACAAACCGATATAAAACAGGTGAATGAAGAGTTGAACGAAAATAATGAGTCTCAGCCAGAATCCATTGATAACTTAATAAAGTTGAAAAGTATAAAGAATAATTTATATCAAGTGCTAGTTATTTTTGAAAGGCTCAACTCAATTAATATAAACAACCCAGATTCAACAACAGTTGAATCGTTTCAAAGCTCGCTAAATAACCTATATGATACTATTAGAAATCAGTTAAGTAATGAAAAAAATGAAATCAATCAACTTCTAGTCACAAATATCAATGAGCTAGTCAATTTATTGCCCTTGCTTCAAAATTTGACAAACTTCTATCCTATTTATAAAAGATTCACCAGTAAATTAAATACTGAATTAGACCACTATTTAAATACAAATAAGCATGTTTGATCTAAACTTGTTTTACTATAATATACACATAAACACCCTAGACACCAAAATAATATTGATAAAACTATGCCTTCCTGAATAGTCTTGAATTCAGTTTAATACCAAAATGCATGAATTAAATATCACCATATGATCTTTTTCTCATTCCTTATCTGATGAAGAAAACTTCTCTAAATCTTGTTCGTTATTCTTCTTTTTAGACTTCAAAAACTTAAACCCAGCATAATAAATGAATAAATTAAATGCCCTTGTTGGGAATATTGCTACTACCCATTCATTTGGAATGATTCTGATGATTAAACCGGCTGGTATTGAAAGAAAACCGCAAATCATAGCCGTGGCCCACATCGCTGGTGTCTGTCTAGCAATGCTAAATGCAGCACCGCCAACAAACATAATTAAAATCTGAGCGCCACCAATAATTGCAGCAATTCCAATGAAGTACCAGTTTCTAAATAAATGTTGTGTGAAATCCAAATTGTCCCTGGTAATTCTATCCCTTACCTTACTTACACCGTCAGCCTCGTCTAATTTTCTAGTCACAATTAATTTCCAGAATTGTAACCAAACAAATGCATTAAATGTCATAGCATCCAATTGTAAATTTTCGTGGTTCGTCGCAGGTCTTGATCCGATGAAAATTGACTTACCGGCGAAGTGTAAAATAAACGTAACAATTAACTGTGTCATTGATTGACCGAGAATCATTTTCCACATAGAGACCGAAATTAATGGAGTCTTCCTTCCAGCAGGCTTTTTTCTTAAAGATGATTCATCGGGTTTATCAGTAGCTAAAGCTAAAGCAGCTAAAGTGTCCATAATCAAATTAACCCACAATAATTGAACTGCTGTCAATACTGACTTATTTTCAGAAGATGCAACTGCTGATACAAAGGTTAACAAACAAGCTGTTATATTAACTGTTAATTGAAATTGAATGAATTTCTTAATAGATGTAGCAACTGTTCTACCCCATTTAATTGCTTGCACAATATCTGTAAAATCATCAGTCATTAAAATAATATCAGAAGCTTCCCTTGCAACTTCAGTACCAGAAATACCCATCGAGAACCCAACATCAGCTAATTTCAAAGCAGGAGCATCATTTGTACCATCTCCCGTTACAGCAACAACTTCACCTGCAGTACGCAATGTTTCTACTAAGATTCTTTTATCTTCTGGTGAAGATCTTGCCAAAACTTTCAATTTTGGAGCAATTTTGTTACGCTCTTGAACTGATAACTTACGGAAAGCTGGCCCCTCCATAAATGCATACTCATTCGACAAATCTTCAGATGTCAAAATGTTACAACCTTTAGAAATTGCCTTTGCAGTAATGAGATTATCACCTGTCACCATTCTAACAGAAACACCTGCTTGCTTACAACGGAGAACTGCTTCAGGGACACCTTCCTTCAATGGATCTTGAAGACCAACTATGCCGTCTATAATTGACATTTTTCTGTCATCTTCCACATTACCATTTGTATTAATCAACAATTTGGGATCAGCTTCTGATTTATTATCATTGACTAGTTCTTGAGGTGGCCAGCTATTAATACCCACGAAATCCCTGTGACATAAAGCAATCGCTCTTAAAGCATCATTAGCATACTCATCTATTTTTGTCAATGCAGCATCACGTAAGTTCCTATCCATTCTTATAACATCACCATTCAGATCAAGCTGATAGCCGCAATTCTTGAAAATAATTTCTGCTGCTCCCTTGCAATAGAATCTGAAACCATTATCAATCTTCATAACAACACCTGACCATTTTCTAGAACTTTCGAAGGGAAAGACTTGAACAATATCTTGCAAGCTGTCCTGTCTTTGTTGTTCTAATGATTTATCACCGAATAAATTCAATTTTTCATTAGCCAAGATCAACAACGCACATTCTGTCTTATTACCCAAATATGGTTCATCCACTTGATGAAATTCTAACTGTTTCTTTTGACGAGCACTTGAATTGGTAAGTAAATGCTTGATAAGAGATTGTTTCTTAGGTTTTATTTTCGCCAATTCAGCTTTCGCCTCGTCGTAATCCAGATTCACAAAAGAAGTTGAGTTAATAGCCACATTAGTACAGAAGAAAACATTCGAATCATTCAGTATACTTGAAAACATATCCAGTGATCTTGGACCATCGCTTCCAACAGTATCGTCAAAATCTTGACTACCGAAAAGTCCCTTCACAACTCTCATTCTATTTTCAGTTAAAGTACCTGTCTTATCTGAACAAATAGCAGTTGCACCACCCATAGTTTCACACGATTTCAAAACTCTTACCAAATTACCATTCTGTGCCATTCTAGTACTTGCAAATGCCAAAGCTAAGGTAACCGCTAATGGCAATCCTTCTGGAACAGCCACCACAACAATAGTGATAGCAGTAATCAATATATCCACAAATTTTTTACCTTTTTCTGTACTTTTCAAAATATGAAACTTTCCTCCTGGTGCAATATTAACACAATACCTAATGAACAATACGATGAATAATACCAACGCTGCCAAAAAACCATACTTGGAAATACCTTCAGCTAAATTGTCCAATCTTAACTGTAATGGAGTGGTCTCACTTTCTTGATTTAAACTTGCCATTGTCCTCCCATGAATGGAATTGGGGCCCACTGCGGTAACCATGGCATTACCTAAACCTGACAATACTTTAGCTCCTGAAATTAAAAAGGGATCTTTAAATTTGATATCTCTAGACCCAATATCTTCATTCGTCGGCAACTGATTCTGATAAAATTTCATAGATTCGTCTGCTGGCGCTTTCTTAATGGTATGCGCCTCACCGGTCAATGCAGATTCATCACACTCAACTTCTCCACTAACCAAAATTGCATCCGCTGGTATCACATCCCCAGTCTGTAGGTTTGTTATATCACCTACCATTAAGTCGTAAATAGAAATCATCTTCTGACAACCATTACGAATAACAATTAACTCACGATCTTCCTTCTTAGCGTTCAATTTTGCAAATTGACGCTCTTTTTGGTAATCATTTGCAGCACCCACAAGAACCACAATAGCAACTGCTACCATGATGGCGACCCCTTCGACCCAGTCGACCTTTGGCATTGCATTTCCTTCATCGTCGTACATAACACCCTGGCCGAATGTTTCGTAGAGCCCCAATGCAAGAGAAATCACAGCTGCCACTGACAACAAGATCAAAACCTTATCTTTCATCGCATCAAAGCACAACTCAAAGAAACCCTTACGTACTTTCGTTGGCAACCTATTGACTCCATAGTACTGTGTTCTCCTTTCCATATCCTTCTCATCCCCGTCATTAATACCTCCCTTTAGGTCAGTTTTGAAGTTGGCACTCAAACTATCTACGCCTCCTATTTCATACAACTTCTTCATCGACTTAGGGTCATGCAACTCTGCTAACTCATCAGGTCCGATGCTATATGGCTCTCCCGCCAACGGTGATGCAGACGATATGCTACCTTGATCTGATTCACCTTGAAATTTTTGAGGTTCCACCCCCAAAGTATGTCCATACTTATTAGGATTTAATGCAACCATTATACCCTATTATTATGAAGGTACGAAGCACTATTATGTATTAATTAAAATACCAATAGATTTTTATAATAAGAACTGTTCTACTTAGTAGAAGATATATTAAATGTTTATCAGGTATAGACAGATCTATGAAAAATTGTTCAAAAACTTCAATCTTATCCTCACAAATCCTTTGGAATATTGATTTCAATTTATATGATTAATGTTCACTATATGGATTATCCCTCTTTGCCGATATACGATTGATAAGCTTAATTTTATCAAAATGAACTGGTTCAAGGTAAATTTCTAATAGAGGCTGTGTTCCACGTATGTTCGGAAATGGCTCTAGATGCCCTATTATCTACAACTTCCGATTTATTTACGACTGAATTTATGGGCCACTCATGTGATGATATGCGCTATTATATACTATATACCGAGAATTTAGCGAGGATGCAAAATACATTTAATACTTTGCGAGGTTTGACTCTACAATTGGAGGCTAAGTGAAAGTGCAAAGTCTTGGGTGACACAAGATCTAGCAACATAATGTATGCAATTATGTAGGTATAGGCTTATTGCGGTTATAGTAGGCAAGGTTTCGATCGGTCAGAATTTGCAACTAAATTGTAGTCACTCCCTCGCCGAACAATTAAAATATCATCGAAACCTAGTCATACTCAGTAGAATTGCTTACAATCTGATCTTTGCCGACCACTATTACATATATGTCAAGCATGTCGGTTTGCATACAAATACTAATAAATGAAGAAGATTTAAAATTTTTGCTGGATATATTCCGCAGCAAAGGATTATCAAGATCTATTCAAGCCACCAGTGCATCTAAACATACCCAGCAGTGCCCGATTTCTACATGGATGAAGAGGACAAAGTCGCAGGCATTGCTAATTGTTCAAATGGCCCCAAATACTTGGCACTGCTATTGCTATCGAAAGAGTAATTTTCGCGAATGATAGACGACAGTAGAGTGTAGCCGTATATTGTGCGCAGGCTAAATTAATTGTCATTTTCGGAAATATGTAATTGATGACCTGGTTTCTGTGTTTTTTACCACGGCAGGCCCAAGTAATGTGAACAGCCATGGCGATAAAGGGCAGCGTCGCCACTAGCTTTGCATAATATTGAGTGGCTTGAGGATTGCCATGTTATTTGATGACCAAATTTTCTAATTGCTTTTCACGCATAATAATCATAGCATGCGCAAGATTCTGTAAAAGAAGTCTGATAGTTAACGAGATATACAGCGCATGTAAACAGGGTTTTGCTCAAAATAGCGAGATTAGCCCTGCTGGCCAAACGGTTAAGGCATCCGCCTCCTAAGCGGAAGACTCCGGGTTCGAGTCCCGGGTAGGGTTAAAATTTTTTTTTTTTATTACTATATCGCGACCTTCATTTGCTTATCGGAAAGCACTCCTTATCTATCAATGCATCCACAAATATTGATTCTTGATGTATAAACATGGTTGAGCGTTCCCGATTTACTTCTTTACAACATTATGGAAAAATATTTCTTGAAAATTTGCAATTTGCATGCTTGTTTATAATCCCTTTGTACGTCATTGTATTCACTGTTCCATTCGTCGTAAACCCTGATACGATTGACCAGTTTAAAATAAACTTTAAGGTTGTTTTATTATCCAAGCCGTTTTGCGAAGTAAAATCTGAGGAGTGTCATAAGCTATTAGATCCAGAATATGGGGATCCTTCTCTCTTGTTGAAGACGTCATTTCCGGAGTATGAATTGGTCTATATCAGGCATTATTGGATAGACTACTTCGACAGAATGTTGATCACCTTGGTAGACAAGTCATTCTTCAGGCCGTTGATTTTGATAATTAATAAGCCTGCGGATCCCAGCGAATGGTGGTCAAAGGTGCTCGAGTCATTGCGTGTCGTAATGGCTATAGGAAATGCAATGATTTTTCATGCAATCAAGGGTGTTCTTGTCTCGAAAATGTGGGTCTTCTTTATATTCGGTGCAATTACTACAATCTACGACTCTTGGGCGTCACTACTTCAAACGTTGTCCAGTGTGCTCAGATCGGCCAACGCTATATTCTAATGCTGAAATGTTACTTATATATACATATATTCTATCAGAAACCGAAGTCAAAGGCACTCATGTCTGGTTCTTCGAATGCAGTGGGTGGAGGTGGTTGAGCCTTGATTTTTTGAGCCATGCTTTCAGGGTGAATACCATTTTCAGTAAATGATAAAGTATTTTGCTTCTCGTTTAATTGATTCGTATTCGTATTCGTTGGCGTATTATTTGACCATTTAATTTCATTCTTCGATTCATCATATTTGACGAAACTCCAATTTCTAATTAATACCACTGCTAAGTAATCACAACCCATTCTTGTATATATCGAGCAAACTTTTATAATAAAATTAAATTCCTCCTCGGGTGCGATAGATAATGATCCCTTCAAGTACTTTACAGTTTTCTGTCTTAATGCATGAAACAAAATAACTAGCACTGGGTCATCTTTCAAAAAGCTCATACTCGAAAATTGTGGAGTGATTTTGCTAATATAATATTTATAGCAATCATCAGAAAATTTGGATTTATGCTGCTTGATGATTTCTATAGGCGATTTGATCAATGCCTGAATTGATATTTCATTTTCTTCCAATTCCCAAAATATCCAACTTGTTATCCATCTGTCTCCATTCTTCAATACTTCTGGTACCATATAATTTTCAATTAAATTCTTAATAATTTCCTTCTCTGAGATTGTGCCTTTGCTCGTTGCCGCATAAATCTTAGCTATTGCGATCGCTAATTGAACATCATTCAATTTCGTAGCTATTACATTACAACAATCCTTCAATGCATCTGCTAAAAGAAAAAAATAAGCTGCATCAATGTATCTATGTTTACCCATTAATACGTACGCATTTTTCAACGCAGCAGATTTCCATCTTTGCTCGTTAAAATCATTTGCTAGAAATTTTAACATCTTTTGTTGTTCTGAGTGGCTGACTGTCCTCCACAATCCAATTAATACTTGCTTTTTACGAATTGCTAGATAAAATAAAGAGACTCTTCCCGATGGATCTCTTGTATCACTAAATTCATTTCTGGCAGATGATTCAATGATTTTTGTCAATCTTATTGTTTCGACCCAATAAACAAGTCCTGTTTGTTTCACATTGTCCCATTTAAGTCTATTTTTGTAGTATGCTTCTACCATAGTTAGTAACATTTCCTTATTGTCACTATGTAAAGCCCAGCTGATATCTCTAGTGGTTAGTTTTGATTGTTTAGAAGATAGTTGAAATAATTTCAAGCCCAATAAAAATCTTAAACCATTCTCATCTAAGGCTATCACGTATTTCTCGAGTTCCCTTACTATTGAAATTATTGAAATTAATGTTATTTGTTGATGCCTTGTCAACAAAGGTAGAGATGTCTTCATCAACTTCTCAATTAATAAATCCAGCAAGTTATCATTAAAAGAACTAAAGATATGAATACCTGAAGAATCAAATTTACTTGTTAAAGCATCATTAATAATATCAATTTTATTTGACAAGGATGGTGTACTTGCTCCACTTTGCCTTGATTCGTTATTTTCAAACACCTCATTTGTCAAATCCATACTCAAATCCCACTGGATGGGATCACCTTTCCGTAATATTTGAAATAATCTAACAAGAACATCTTTCACCAATGAAATTTGGCTCATGAATAAACACTGAATTAAAAATTGAGGATGATATACAGGCAATGGGCCATTCAAAATTCTAACTAATTGTTCAATATCATATACCAAGTCATTAGTAGATTTGGCTTTGTTTTGTGCTTCATCGTTTGCTTCATTCTCTTCATTTGCTTTGTTGGTATATCCCACCATTAACTGACGTATCGTAGAATCAAGCGAACTATTCGTCGAACTACCTAGCTTTACCCATTTATCATCTATAAAAAATTGATTACCACAGCCAATGACTAAGTATCCATCATCAAGCCAAATCAGGTCTCCAATTTCATGTGAAGTGTAATCTGATATATCAATCTTTTTTAATACCCCAAATGTTGGGATTTTATTCGTGTAATCATAACGCAACTGAGTGTATAACAAGACAAATCTCAGAAAACCTACTGACAATATAGCATTTGATGTCAGTTTCTCCGAACTCGAAGTAATAAATGTCCAATCAAGATCTGTTACAGCACCGTAACTCTCGTCAAATGTTTCTTCGTACTCTAAGACGCCAGAATTTGTATCCCAAATTGTCAATCGAGAGCCAGTTTTGTCAACTATAGCAAACTTATTGATAATTGAAGCTCCGTGTATTTTACTAGCTTCCGATATATTAGTATGGAGCCTGTACGTTTCAACCCATTCTAGTGAATCCCGCGACTTTGCAAAGTCGATTGCAAAAAACTTTACCCGATCTTTCTTATCGATCACAGATATTAAATTCCTCTCACCTTTGGAAACAAAAGAATCGATTAAGGCTATTTGATGAATCTTTTCATTCTGCGGTAAATTATTAATACTTAATGACTTCAAGCTGATAGACATAGGTTGCTTATTATTACTTTCAATAATGAGCTTCCAAGCTCTCACCAAATCATTTTCAAATATGGCAATTATACAATACTCTTTTGAATCGCAGGACTCTTTTGGAAACTCTGTTATTACAAATGCCCTAGGCTCTTGAACGACACGCTCATTATTTGAACTTAAAATTTCTAATCTTTCTAAAAGTGATGCATTTCGTATATCCAGTGTTAATGCATTACAATCCCATAAACTTATAAGTCCACTCTTTTCCAAAGCCACCACCAAGTGATGTCTTCCGATTTTATTGGGGGGTTCAACATCATTCAACAAGACGCTGTCCCAAATCCCTTCACTCTTCTCGTTCGTTTTGGAACAACCATTGTTTAAATTAATTTGAAACTTCTTAGTTATTGACATACTTTGAGTATTCGAAGTACCGATCAGTAAAGGTTCCCATAAGTAGTTATGTTCAGGGAAATTCAGAATTGAAAACAAAATGTTGTTCGAAGAAAATGAGGAATTCGATCTAACTAATTTTTGTATTGATTTAGTATGGCCTTGAAATTTGTTAATTAGTTTTGCACCTAAAACAGATGAATCTGATTTCAATATATTCTGGAAATCAAATACATTAAATCTGATTGTATTTTTTAGTCTGTCGTGGATTAATATGGACAACCCAGTTGAATTGCTGCTGTTATCTAAAAATTCTAATTCAGGGAATATAATTGGCTTTAAATTTATCAAAAACTCCTCGCTTTGGATTACTTCTTTGGTTAGAGTTTCAAATTTTGTATTATTAATTCCATTAGGAAATGAGTTTTTATCAAAACACATATTAGATTGATCCAACCTTTCAAATTTTATTGCGTTTGGTGGTGTCAATGAAATATTCAAAATAGAATAAATTGCAATCTTACCTTTTTTACTCACAACGAATAGAAGGTCTAAATCATTTAAATTCTGGTTTTCAAAATACTTGAATATTCTAGAACTCCCTTGGCCGGTCTCAATTTGGGGAATTAATGTCTTTTGGAGATGAAAATTATCTATTGTTACAATCGAAATTATCTCGTCATCATCAAAACAGCCTGTTAAGTCTAATGATGCCCACGATCTGAAATGGCTGTGCCCGCTAAATTCGTAGGCTGCCCATACTCGCAAAATATTATCGTTTGTCAACGTATATATTATGTCATTATCATCATTACCATTATCAATATATCCACGAATATTTTTAATATTGGCCATAGAACTGTCTACAGTGCTAATCGAGTCAGATGGAATACGAAACTTCCATTTAAGGTCAGTGACATAAGTATTCAAAGGGTGATTTAAATAAGAAAGCTCAAATAAAGTATTCTCGCCATAGTTAATTCTAGACCACACTTTCACCAATCTTTCATAATTACCACTAATGGTAATTATTTTATTGGAATTATTTGTAATTTTTATGTTTGTAATAGGATTTGATTGAACCGAATTCCATCTTTTTTCATATTTCAAGGATCCATACTCATCGTAAATATGGTAAAGTGTTAGGGATTCTTTTGATCCCACTATCAACTCATCCTCCAATGGTGCCCATTGTAAACAGCTTATTAAAGTAGAATCAACGTTATCGAATTCTAATGCATGAGTCCATTGCGGTTTCAGCATGTATTCATTAACAGGCTTATAGACAACTATATTGTTTCCGATCGAAATAACAATGAGCCCGTTAGATGAATTAATATCAATTGCATATGGATCGGCTTCCAAGTAGATAGTTTGTAAGTGATCTGATTTTTTATTCTTTGTAGCGCTATCTGTTGTCGTGGTGTATATGATCAAATTGTTCCCTGACCCATAGGCGATTATATGATGAGATTTCCATAACCCTTGCAGCACAGAATACGGGCTATTATTTACCTCCCCTGGCACAAAGTTTATAGTCATTTCTAATCAGAATTATTCAATTTTGGCTTTTAGAACTATCAAAGGACATAAACTACTGGATTGATAATTGAGACTTCGAGATTGATCTTAGATTAATTTATTTCCACCCAGCTCCAACTGACGAGAAATAATAATATATATCAATCAATTCTGGATTATCTTAGTATTTTCTAAGATTTTTTCTCTTTCAATTGAAGAAAGTCTTTTGTTATAAAGATAAGAAGTCTGGCTTTCTATATGTTTAACCCAGTGTATCCTATAAATTTTGGTCCTGTATATAGTTCATACCTTTTATAGATGGAAATAATTCTATATCATGATTATGGAATTAGTACTTATTCTTACTTGACGGATTCAAAATGGGTGCAAGGTATGTAATGTTTTGATATTGAAAAGATCTTCTTTGGTGTGAAACTTGTCATGTAGCTGATCGAATTTTCTTGTTGGATCTACTATCACGTAAATCCAAATGGACATAAAAATGAATTTTTTATACTAATGCTCTGTAGTTGTAAAGACCAAAAGAAAGCTCTAGCTATTTGCTTACAAAGGTCTCCATGTGTTCTTATAGAGAGAAATACACCTAAGAAATGTTTGTCCGATCCCGAATTAAAAAAGGATCTTCCAGATTTGTGTATCGCCAACTTCAGGGCATTCATGGAGTGTAAAACTGGTATGTTCGATATGAGAAAAAGAATGAAAGGTAATGCTCCATTGTCCACCGGTAAGTATGATGATACTTATGAGAATCTATCATCAGGAAATTTCGATGCTCATGAAGAAATGAAAAAATTGGAAGTCTTAAACAGAAATTTATCTAAACAAAGACTCTTGAGAGAAGAGCAAGAGAGGGCAAGGTTGGCCGGGGGGTTGGAAACCGATAACCAATAATAGCATATCCCGTTTTATTTCGGAATCTACCAGAGTAAAAGTACTCGAAAATGCAACTAATGCTAAAATCTCATAAATTTAGCTTGTAAATAGGAAATTACGTCTGACCATATTAAATAATATATCGGTAAAGACGATATAGGTCTTATTAATAATAAAGGTCTTATAATATCTCATATCAGAATACATATTAATCCTTGTAATCGATAAGACCATGTACATTGCGCATATTTACTACTTAGGATTTTGAGCAGAATAATATTTGCCTACCTTACTCTATGGCAGAAGCTATCTTAGCATGAATTCACAGAAGAACAAAGTAAATGATGTATGTTACTCAAGCATTTTATTTATATCATCTCAGCTCAAATAACTATCATACAAATCTCGTCCTCTAGTTAAATGCGCGGCCGATTGACAAATAATCAAGCTTTATGGCATATGATCCACAGTATTGAAAAATTTGATTTCTTTTGTACTGTGAATATAAATTGAATATCATTTATTCGAAAGGAAAGATATAAAATTGAAATATACATCAACATTAATACAATGACTAAAATAAGTAGTGATATAGAATCGGATAGGGTTGCAGAGCTCGATAAATTGTTAAGCTTGATAAAGCCTAAAATCCTTGAGTACATCGATAAGGCAGACCCAAATTCCTCTAATTACGAAATTGATTCTTTAGGAAAATATCATAGTCCAGAATTTTTAAAGAAAGAATTTACTAATGATAAAGAACTCGATAACGGTATTAAAGGTGATTATGAAAAATTGTCCAATACCGTTGATCAAGTCTTGAAATACTCGGTTAACACATGGAACCCAGGATTTTTAGATAAGTTATATGCATCTAACAATCCTATTGGTGTCATATCAGACTTGATACTATCAATTTTAAATACCAATTCACACGTATACACTGTGTCGCCCGCTTTATCAGTATTGGAAAATTATATTGGTAGGAAATATGCACAATTATTTTTTGACGATGACAAAGAAACTTGTGGGGGTCTTACTTTTTCAGGTGGATCGTGGTCAAATATCACTTCGATGCAAATTGCAAGAGCATTGAAGTATCCAGATACTAAAGAAAACGGTAACGGAGATTATAAATTTGCCATCTATACTTCAGAACATTGTCACTACTCAGTGATCAAAGGTGCTATTTTGTTGGGCTTAGGGTCCCTGAATGTTTTCAAAATTAAAATTTTGCCAGACGGAAGTATGGACGTAAACGATTTGAGTAAGGTTATTGAGAATTCCATCGAGCAAGGATACACGCCATTGTATATCAACGGTACTGCCGGTACAACTGTATTCGGATCTTATGATCCATTTGAAGAGATCTCTAAGATTGCTAAGAAATTTGATTGTTGGTTTCATATTGATGGATCTTGGGGTGGTAACGTTGTATTTTCAGAAACTCACAAGTCTAAAATGAAGGGTTCAAGGTTAGCTAATTCCATTACAGTTAATCCTCACAAAATGTTAGGGATCCCAGCAACTTGCTCTTTCCTTTTGTTGCCCCATGTTCTGCATTTCCAGAAATCTTTATCGTTATCAGCACCATATCTATTCCACGGCAGGGAGAGTGATGACGATAGCATTGAAAATTATGACTTGGCTGATGGAACTATGGGATGCGGTAGAAGAGCCGATTCTTTCAAATTCTACATGGGTTGGTTATATTATGGAACGGAAGGCTTTGCTGGCCGTGTCGACCATGCATTTGCCATCGCTAAAGACTTTGTTGAAAAGATCAGTAAAAACCCTAAATTTAAATTGGTTATCGGTAGTGAAAAGGAATTGCCAGCATGTTTGCAAGTCTGCTTTTACTATAGGCCATCTGATTACACTGATCACGACAATACAGAAATCACCCGTTTCATTTCGAGAGAATTACATAAAAGAGGTAGGTATTTGGTAGATTTTTCACCTAACCCTACTGACAAAGGCAACGAAGGTGAGTTTTTTAGAGTTGTATTCAATTCGCCTACTTTAACCGATAAGGTTGTCGATGATTTAATCAACAGCATTATTGAAGTCGGTGCGGAATACAAAAAATAGAGTATTTATTTAATAATATAATTTAGCGCTTGCAATTCAACAATTCCATCTGCAACAATTGGTTGCATTCGATACCTGGGTATCTTCAATTGGTTGCACCAACCAAAAGGTCTCCGCATTATTTGCAATTTATTTATGTAGTAATCTCTGATGACATCATGGTTACCAATATTCAGGAAATAAATTTGCTAAAATCAAAGGTCGACTGATATCAGGTCTTAATATTACCAGAAAATCTTCAAGCGCAACGTGACAATTAACCACTTAATCGATAATTTTATCTAGTACTTCATAATTACATTCCAATCGAGTAATAATCATGATAAATAAACGATGTAACGTGAAAGTAGAGTAGCCACTTTAAATTGCAAAATATGCACACCAGGGATATTCCACAAGATACTACTAATTGTGCTACGAGCCTAATCATAAAAAGCCTTACGAAATCCAATGTTACGTTCCATTAAGCTAAGCGAGAAACACAAGATTAGGTAATTTCAAGGTGATTTATTGATTACGGAAGGTCGCAATCAGTTTCTTGTGCGAGAATAGTAAAAAAATGATAAGGCGAAACAATAGAATTAAATGGGAAAGATCTCATAAATATTTAAAGTGCCGTAGAATTTACATAGAGAATTTTGAGTTAAATGGGATTTTGCTCACATTAAATCAAATGTAACATGGTTGTATATACGAATTACCCCAGTGCGAATGTAATATCAACGTTCAATCCCCTTTCAAAAATAGGAAGCACTTTATCTTTAGATTATCACATATGACCCATTACTTAGTAAGGAATAAATTGAGTCTCTCTTGTATATATATATTGCAAAAATACCACTTATTTTAGGGAGTTTTTTTTTTTCAATATAGAATAAGTTTCGGTAGAAAATTTTCAGGACATATATAGAAGGTAGTGATGTCAGAAAAAGAAGCTAATACAAACGTTGAACTTGATAGCAGTGTTGAGTCTTCTGACAATTATCACCACGATGATAGTCATCTTGAACTCAAGAAACATACGCCAGAAGAAATAGCTTCATCTGGCAAATGGTACGATCGAAGATTGATTCCTGGGCTTCCCCAATATTCTGACTCGATGGTTCAGATTATAATGCTTTCATTTGTTCTTTTCATGACACCTGGTATGTACAATGCGTTGAGTGGTATCGGTGGTGCAGGTATATCGGATAGGTCAACGGCAGATAATGCTAATGTTGCGTTATACTCATGTTTTGCAACTATTGGGTTTTTTGCTGGTACTATTTGTAACTATTTTGGTATTAAGGCTTGTTTGATTGGTGGAGGTACTGGTTATTTTATTTACTCGTCGAGTTTATTATGTTTCTATCATACTCAGAACAAAGGGTTTGTTATATTTGCTGGTGCCTACTTGGGTATTTGTGCCTCTTGTCTTTGGGCAGCTCAAGGTACGATCATCTTGAGTTATCCTACCGAAGATAAAAAGGGAAGAGCCATTATGGTGTTCTGGGTGATATTTAACTTGGGTGGTGTTATCGGATCCATCATTCCATTAGCTAACAATATTAATAATAAGGGTTCAGCAGTTGGAGATAGTACCTATATTGCATTCATGGTTTTGATGTTCTGCGGTTCACTCATAGCTATGTGTATGTTGCCAATGAACAAGGTTTGGAAATCAGATGGTACTCGTGTCATGAATAAGAAGTTCCCAAGTTGGAAAAAGGAGCTTGGTGATTTATATCACTTGTTGATTTCTGAACCAAGAATTTTTTTCATATTCCCTATGTTTTTTGCTTCGAACTGGTTCTATACATATCAATTTAATGATTTCAACGCTGGTCGTTTCAATATTAGAACCAGATCCTTAAATTCGTTGCTTTACTGGTTATCTCAAATGTTTGGTGCTACTATTTTTGGATCTATTTTAGACTTGAAGTACTTCCGTAGAAGTGCTCGTGCTAAGCTTGGATATATCATATTAACTGTTGTATCTTTAGCTATTTGGGGAGGTGGATTAAAATTTCAACTTGGCTTTACAAGAGAAGATGTCACAAGCCCAGATGCTGCTGGTAAAATCCCACCTAAACTTACTCCAATTGATTTCAAAGATGGTGCATATGTTGGACCTGTGTTCCTTTATATATTCTATGGTATCTTTGACTCCATGTTCCAAACTTACTTGTTTTGGATTTTAGGAAGTATGAGTAATAATCCTAAGAAGACTGCTTTATACGCTGGTTTTTACAAGGGTCTTCAATCCGCAGGTGCAGCGATTGTATGGAGATTAGATGCTTTGGAAAAACCTTACATCGACTTGTTTGCAAGTTCTTGGGCTTTGGTTAATGGTTCTTTGCTTATCGCATTGCCATTGGTCTGGTTTAAGATTACTGATCACACAGACATTGAAACCGATGGCTTGACTGAAGTTATAACAGAAAATGAAATTAAGTCAGTTAAATCCATTGCAGAGGTTTAATTACTCTAATTCCTTCTGCTGTATATTACTTCTTAATAATCGCGCTTTTGGTGTAAATAATGAGATTACTTGTATTTTAATATAATTTAAATCAAATATCATAGTATTGTATTCTGCATTTAGAACATAGATTTAATATTGGACAACCATTTGGTTTCCGATGATTTTAATTTTGAAGAATGTTTTTAAATATCACGATTAAATTGAATTAGGTTTTATATATTTTCTCAATTTTAGAAGCAACAGTAAGAAATAAATGAAAGTTGCAAAAAGTGTGCCGTAATTTGTAATTTAAAATGAACTAATCAAACCAAACATCTTTCATTCACATAAAAGTAGGTTCAAAGAGGGCTACGGCTTTTCAAGTTCATGTTTGAATGCATAGGTAAATTAATACATGTTGAATATGACGTGCAGGATTTTGCAACAACTTAAAGTTATGGCTTTTTTTTACTCGAAATATTAACAGTTAAAGGGAAGCATTATAACAAAATTATAAAATAGTTAATTATTAGTACATCTTTGTCAATGTTCTATTTAAAAAATATAGTACTCTGTTAAGTCCCTTCCCCGGAGTAGATATTGGGAAGTAATGAAAACTCTCATCACTTACCTGCGCCTTTCACAGTCATAAAGAGTAAGAATCAAATATCAATTTATTCATAAGAAATCAAGAGAAATATGTGATAACATTGTCTCTTTCGAGCTGAATAGTCCTAATATATATTATATAGAAAGTATCACTGTTAAGGACGAAACCAAAATTGTTCCGTTATATGCAGTAAACATAGCTCATCGTAACGACTATGTATTTAGCATGGATATTGTTTACAATAAGAAAATCTCTTAGGTATACCATAATTAGTTAGAATGCTGATTGATAATGAATCCTTGTACCTATATAATCTTACTATTAAGCAACCGTCCCTGTGTATTGCTTCGATTGTAGGTCAATTCTTAGGTAGTAAGAAATCACAAGAGATTATACTAGCCAACTCAACATCGATCGAGTTGTGGAAAGCAGATTCAAATACAGGTAAATTAGAAAAACTCTACCAACAAGCATCATTTGGTATAATACAGGCACTCGATAAAATACGATTGGTTGGTTCTCACAAAGACTATGTTGTAATTTCATCAGATTCGGGAAAATTGGTTGTCTTAGAATTTGACACAGAGAAATTACAATTTGTACCGTTATTTCAAGAACCTCATTCCAAGAATGGGTTGAGAAGAACTTCACCTGGTGAATATCTATGTGTGGATCCTCACAACAGAGCAATTCTAATTAGTGCCATAGAAAAGAATAAATTGGTTTATAAAGTGCAATCAAATGATGAAGGGAAACTTGAATTATCATCGCCACTAGAGACATTTTCCAAACAAACTTTAACTTTACAAATGTGCGCTATGGATACTGGATTTGAAAATCCAATGTTTGCTGCTATTGAATGTGATTATAATGCGAGCCAACAAGACAATGGTCATGTAGATGATGACCGCGATATTGATAAGCCATCATTACTTTTAAACTACTATGAGTTAGATCAGGGATTAAACCACGTAGTGAAACATAAATCCAATGTCAAAATTCCCGGATCTTCTTCACATTTGATTCCGTTACCAGATTTTATTGGAGGCCTACTTATTTGCTGCAAATCGGCAATTATATATGCTCATCCGTCTAAAGACAATCAATACCTACCAATACCTATAAGGTCTAATACAAACGAAACTATCATAGTGAACCACGTTATCCACAGGCTTAAGAAGAACAACTTTTTTATTCTAGTCCAAAGTCAATTGGGGGACTGTTTTAAAATGACTATTGATTATAACGAGGGTAATGAAAATATTGAAAATATCAACATATCTTATTTTGATACAATTCCGTTATCACAAGGCCTTAATATATTCAAGAGTGGATTTCTTTTTGCTAATGTTGCAAGCAACAATAAACTCTTCTATCAGTTTGAAAAATTGGGAGATGATAACAACTCTACTACGTTACAATCTTGCAACTTTCCTGACTATAAGTCTATATTTGAATTGGATATAACAAATCGATATTTCAAAGTCGCTGGATTAGAAAACTTAGCATTAATCGATATAATGGAAACTTTGAACCCCATTACAGAGGGTGCTCTAATTGAAACATTACGACCAGAAATTCCTGACCCATTTAAGCAGTTGACACTTCTATCTTCACATTCATATTTGAAGACTTTGACGCATGGTATTTCTACCAATACTGTTGTTTCATCACCCTTACCTATTCAGCCAACAGCAATAAGTACTACGAAGGTTTTTGCGGAGTCCACCAATGATGAATATTTGGTTCTATCATCCACGCTATCTTCTCAAACATTAGTATTGTCTATTGGTGAGGTAGTGGAAGAAGTGAGTGATTCCCAATTCGTTACAAATGAACCTACGATAAATGTCCAACAAGTCGGAAAATCCTCAATTGTTCAAATTTATTCTAATGGTATTAGGCATATAAAACACACATCGATAAATGATCTGATAGAGAAGAAGTCAACTGACTGGTACCCCCCTGCAGGTATTTCAATTATTAAAGCTAGCACAAATAATGAACAGGTTATAATTGGATTATCCAATAGAGAAATCTGCTACTTCGAAATTGATCCAGTGGACGATCAGTTGGTTGAATATCAAGAAAGGTTAGAAGTGTCTGGCGGATCAATTACTGCGCTCGCATTGTCTTCTTCACTTATCAGTAAATCACAAAGAAAAAGCTCATTCGCTATTGTTGGTTGTTCAGATGAAACTATTCAGGCCATTTCGTTAAAGCCTCATAATTGTCTTGAGATAGTTACTTTGCAAGCGTTGTCAGCAAATGCTGCATCCATTGTAATGGTGCCATATGAACATTCGACATTAGTTCATATTGGTATGGAAAACGGGTTGTATGTCCGTGTCACCATCGATGAAACAACAGGGAAATTGTCCGATACAAGAATTCAATTTTTAGGGTCAAAACCTGTTCAATTATCTGTCATTGGATTGCCACAATTACAAAAAAACGGTCTTTTAGCTATTTCTTCTAGACCGTGGATTGGTTATCATTCTAAGGGAGATTTTAAGATGACTCCGTTGTTGGATACTAGCATTACAAATGGTGCATCGTTTTATTCTGAAGATATAGGAGGTGAGGGCATAGTTGGGATAGATAATAATAACTTGATAATACTTACTATTGGTAACGCTGATAGTGAAGAATCTGGATTCAACATTAACGATGATTTCATAATAAACAGCGTTAAACTACGCTACTTACCTAGAAAGATGATTGTTGACAGTCCAACCGACCACAAAGCAAGCTCTTCCACATATATATATATAATTGAATCAGAATATGGTATTTTATCACCATTCCCTGTCACAAATCTTTCCGACACTCCGAATGAAAGCAAAAATGCAAATGTGGATGCCCCAGAAATAGATCAAGATTATTTCGATGCGTTTGGTTTTGAGAAATCAAAGCATGCTTGGGCATCTTGCATTGAAATTATAGATTTTAATAATCAAGAGATTATCCAAACTATCGAATTACCAAAGAATGAAAGTGCTATATCACTTTGTCGTTTACATTTTGAATCTAGACAGACTAAAAATCAAGAATTTTTAGTCATCGGTACAACGAAAGATCAGAAATTCTTACCTAACTCGTATTCGAATAATTATTTATATACTTTCATGGTTAACAAGACGTCCGATAGGAACAAAGAAGTCTTGGAATTTGTCCATAAAACTGAGTTAGATTACCAGCCAACTGCTATTATTCCATTTAATGGGAAATTGCTAGTTGGGATGGGAAACTTCTTACGACTTTATGATCTAGGTCAAAGGCAGCTTTTGCGGAAATCATCATCCAATATAGACTACTTGAAAAATATAGTTAGATTAACTCATCAAGGGGGGTCTAGAATTGTTGTGGGTGATTCGAGTATGTCAACGACATTCGTTAAATACGATTCCATGGAAAATCAATTTATTCCCTTCGCAGACGATATTATGAAGAGACAAGTGACAGCTTTGATTACATTAGACTACGATACAATAATTGGAGGTGACAAGTTTGGGAACATATTTGTCTCTAGGGTTCCAGAAACCATTTCACAACAATCTGATAAAGATTGGAGTATACTAAGATACCAAGAGTCATATCTTAATGGATCAGGTTCAAGATTAAAAAATATTTGCGAATTTTATTTACAAGATATACCTACGTCGTTTACAAAGGGAAGCTTAGTAATGGGCGGCAAAGAAAGTATAATTTATACTGGAATACAAGGTACTTTGGGTCTTTTGCTACCGCTTTCTACAGAGAATGAAGTAAAATTTTTGGGTGATTTGCAACTTTTATTACGCAAATACTTCGATTATAATTTTGATGATTTTGATAAAAACAAAAATGGTTACAATTTACTAGGTAAGGATCATTTGAAATTTAGGAGTTATTATAACCCGGTAAAAAACGTTATTGATGGTGATTTAATTGAAAGATTTTGTGAATTAAGTCATTCAACGAAAATAAAGATTGGTTCAGAATTGAGTAGAACACCGAAAGAGATCGAAAAGAAGATCTCAGAATTGAGGCATAGATCGGCATTTTAGCCTAATCTAATTTAATGAATAATAATACTTTATTAACTAAATACACAAGTAGACATACATAATTAATATATATATAAATATATTATAGGACAACGTAAAAAAAGCAATTCGATGATCCATTTATTGGTACCTATAGGCATAAGCTCAAGCCACACCTCATAGACTTGGGGAATAAATATTTTTGAAACATCATTTTATGCAAGATAGAAGAAAATTGACTTATATTAGCACAGCGTTAAATAAAGACACAATAAAAAGAAGAAAAATAGACTCGAAGTACCTAACAAAGTATTAAAAAAGAACTAAGCGTTTATTTCTCCATTTTTTTGTGTATTTAATTCATCAACATCGTCAGTCTTTGAATTATCGTCATGGCTATTTCTTGGTTTGAGCGGTGACAAATCACCCTTTTCATTTTTCTCTTTTGTAAAACCATTACTTCCAAATACTCTTCTGTTTAACGTAGGACTTAATTGATTATTCTGATCGTTAGCCTTTAATGGGGTTTGGGCATTTGGGGTACTAAACTGAACAAAGTTCCAGAATGCAGGTGATGATTGATTAGTATTAACGCCATTTGCCACACCTAATTTGTTACTCGATGATTTCGAACCTCTTTCAGGGGTAAAAGCTTCTAATGGAGCAATCTTTTTAGGACTCGTGAAGCCTAAAGCAAGATCTGAAGTATTTGTTGGTCCACTTGATACATTTTGAGCATTAGTATTTGTTGTATTTGGTTCGCTGGTTTGATTGTTCGTGGAGGAATTGTAAGAATTTGAATTATTTTCAGTTAGCTGTTGCTGATGGTTATACGAATTCAGACGAGAATGATGTGCTTGTGGGGCGGAGGTTCCCATAGAATGTGTGGATGGAGGAGGTGGCGGTAAATTAAATAAATGATTACCAGAAACCTTTGGTAGTTTCGGAGTTGTGGTATTGATATCCGATAATTGTCTTATTGGTGATGAAAGTTCATTTTTGTTCCCAGGTACCTGTTGAATAGACGAGGAATCGCTCTGGTTTTGATGCATCATATGACTTCCGTACATTAATTGAGGTGGTGGAGGGTGTTGGTAGCCATATGATCGAGGAGGAGGAACCCCGAATGAGCCATTCTGAGGAGGTTGGTTAGCCATATAGGATAAAGGATTGTGTTGCATTGGATTTGGTGGCGCTTGTTGATATTGCATCGGTTGTCCTAATTTTGGTAAAGAATTATCTCTTTGGTGATTAAACGAATTACTTCTAGATGGATCATCTTTTACATAGTATTTTTGGGACTCTGGTAAATTTTGATGAGTCGCAAGATGTAACTGTAACTGTCTAGAAACAGATGAACCTCTTCTTGCTTTCAGCAACGACCCACTTTGAATTTTATTTAAAAAGTCCTCTTTATAAGATTCACTGATTTGCCACTTCATACCCTTACCCGGTTCGTTAGGTCTTCTTGGAACCTTTTCAAATGCTTTATTTAAAGACAAATTATGTCTAATAGAATTTTGCCAACCCGTTTTCGAATATTTATAGTATGCGTAATGAGAGGCTATCCAATTGTATATTTCAGACAATGACATCACTCCATCATCATTAGACAAAATAGCTTGAGTGATCATAGTAGCGTAAGAGTAAGGAGGCTTAATATCCTTTGCCTCTTCCCTAGATAAATCTTGATCTAAATTATTTTGCAAAGAGGTAGCAGATGCTGATGATGGAGATTGAGTCAATTGTGCTTTATCAAACATTTGGAAGCTTTTAACCTGGCTGGATGGATTAATAGGTATTGTGTGTTGCTGGGGAAAATCAGAAATCGACTTTCTCTTTGATTTATTTAAGTTAGCATTATACTTCGCTAAGCATGTGCTTAGCACTTTTTGCAGTATATTTGGAGGAGAGTCCGGTAATATGAACATCATTTGGGTGCCACCGATATCTAATATAGCACCAGAGTGTAACGGCGTCGAGTGATTCTCGCCAAATGGTACCTTCTGACCATCAACTCTGGCACCATTTCTTCCTAAAACCTTCAATTCCCAATACCTTAAATCTAAATTATAAGTAATCATGGCGTGTTGTCTTGAAACAACTTTTGCGGGTCCCAAATCAATGTCAACAAGGGGCTGCGAACTTCCCCCCGGGTTATCAGTATTTCTACCAATAGGTATCGATAATGACTTAACATAGTATGTCCAGTCCTGCCCTGCTATTTTTGCGTATGCCTGTACTTCAGTAGCAAGATTTTTGTCGTTAGCATACGTTAAAGCAACGTTCGTCTTCTCTACAGGGGTCTGTAACGTCGAAATCACGGCGTTAACCATATCAATAGGATCTTCAAAATTTGGTCCCTCGCCTTCATTTAGATCGCCAAGGGTACGTTTCCGAGGTGTAGATGTGCCCGACATGTTCTTTCTTCGTCTTGGTAATTTCACTCGTCTATCCAATTAAATATTTTCCAATATGGTATGATCCACTTTTTCACTTTTGTCAATATATGCAATGCCGCCAATCGATTATTGGAATTCTGGATATGAATATATGTTTATTTGGCTTTTTGGATTCGTTTGTATCCTACTATGGGGTAAACTATTTTTTTCTATCCTTCTTTGTCAACAAGTGAACCCACAATTAAATGTTCCAAATATCACTATTTTTTCAACTTTTCTACACAAAATTCGCTGAGTCAATTGACTTATATTGTCCGTACCTTTCAAATACCTTATCTTGAAAGATATTCGTATAGAATGTATTATTTCACTAGAGAATTAATGAAATTGGTTTTTCGCCCGTTAATTTTTCTGTTTGTTTACAAAACATTTTTTTGTTTTGACTTTATTCCGGATACGACTAATATACAGGGAAACTATACACTATATAAATTTTCAATCAATATCACCAGAGGGTTGATCGTAGTCAATAGGGATGATAAAGGAATCTTGGGCCACTTCAAACCCACGAGCATCAACTGTTTCTTTAGTGATTATGTCGACTATTAAGTCTTCTTCTTCCATTCGTCTTTTATTTAATATATCCTCGTTAATATAATCGAACTCGTCTTCTTTTTCTTCATAGTCTATATTCTCTTCTATTTCTACGAAGTCAGGGGCAAGAGCACTCCACTTCTGGGGGAATTGGATCAGCCACAAGTAGATAGAGCCACTGTCCAAGCCGGTGGAACCCACCGTGCAACGGTGATAATTCCACTTGACATCTATTAATTCTTCGTTACTTCCTTCCAAAATCTTGATAAGAGATCCGAGCGAGGTTTCCCACATGTATAGATCCTGGGAGGATTGACCGAAGGTGGAGGCAATCAAGAATTCGGCGTTGTGGTTGAAGGTTACCAGGTTCCACTGTAAACGGTTGACGACATCCTGGTATTTGTGCTCGACTTCGAATTCCCAGTTGTTGGGGTCTGTTATATTGATCATGTCGGGTAAATTAATCTGGCGGATGATACGATCGGACGAGTTTATGGCCAACTTTCTGCCGTTCGGAGATACCACCAAGTTTTTAATGTTCGAGTTTGCAATTTTGATCGAATGTACCAATTGCAAGGATTCGGTGGAAATAATGTTAAGCCACCCCTTGCTTGTTCCTGTGAAGATGTAGTTGCCATCACCAGGCGTGAATGTGGTCACTAACGTCATATGTTTGTCTTTCTTTTTCTTGCGACTGGCCTTTTCTTCGTCGCTATCATCCACTTGATTCGACTGTTCTTCGTTATCCTCTGCCTGCTGCAATGGCAAGGGAACTGTGCTCAACAGATGCACTTTGATGTCAGATTCTATACTCAAGTCCACGAAAACTGGCGAGTCTTCGTAAAGAGAAGCCGTGAATAAAAAATGATTTTTAGGATGTAACATTGCCAGCCATATGGGCCCGTCGAACTTGACTCTTCGTATAATAGGTCCACCATCCAATTCGTCGCCATCATCTCTATTCACCCGATCCAAATCCCACAAATTGCAGCACCAATCTTGTGACGATGTGAGCAAATATCTGCCACAACTCGACCAACTGATCGAAGACACAGGCCTGGTGTGCCCTCCTTTCTCCAAATGTGCCACTATGCCTCCATTACTCATCAAATCGTAGATTACAATAGACCCATCGCTCAACCCAGATGCTAAGTAATCACCTTTATAATTGAATTGAATTACCACAGAATGTCCATATTGCAATGTATGTGTGAGGGTCTCTGGATACTCCTTAGCTACTGCAAATGGATCTTGTAATGATAAATTCATTACCTTATCTAGTAGATATGAAATTTATTACTTCTTTATACACCAAAAATATATAAATTTCATTTTAACGCGCCGTTAAGTAGCTGAACTATTAACAGATTAACCTAAAGATAAGTCGCCAAGAGGATTACAAACGTAATTGTTGTTTATATTGTCACCCAAGTAATTAATGTCTAATATAATATAGCATATCCAGTGGTTAGAGTGTTAAGGAGGACTTTCATGGTACACTTTCAATATTTAAGCAGATCATACGTATCCTTGGTTGGCATTTTTTTACTACTTCAGTTCCCTAGCCCAATTCAGGGGTCATTTCATTTTTATCTTGACGCTGGGACAAGAAGATGCTTTTACAAAGAACTTGCTCTGGGAACATTGCTAATAGGAAGATATAAGTTGGAGATATTTGATGAGGATACACACGAGTTCTACTCACCGCTAGACAAAATAAATACGGGGATTCTTATTGACGTAGAGGAGAAGTTTGATACAGACCATCGGGTGGTACATCAAAAAGGGTCGCCTAAGGGTCAATTCACGTTCAGTGCTTTGGAATCTGGAGAACATAGAATTTGCTTCACACCAAAGAGCTTTTATAAAAGGAGATGGCTTGATAGTGGCAGCGACGACATGGATGCGTTGAAGGATCTGAAATTCAAAAAGTCTAGGATTATGGTTGATTTTCTGATCCGGGATGGAGAAATATTCGATGCAAAGCATACTCAAACCGTCAACACATTAACAGAACAGATCAATACCATAAATGACAAACTCACTGATATCAGAAGAGAACAGGAATTCATACGAGAGAAAGAGGAACTGTTTCGGGATCAATCT
This sequence comes from Debaryomyces fabryi, assembly GCF_001447935.2. NCBI lineage: Eukaryota > Fungi > Ascomycota > Pichiomycetes > Serinales > Debaryomycetaceae > Debaryomyces > Debaryomyces fabryi. The sequence continues at coordinate 39,200 of NW_015385470.1, forward strand.
GAGCGCACTTGTGAACGTGTTGTTAGGTGGCTGATAGTTCAGCTCGGTGCTTTAATAATTACTTGTGTGTATCAAATGATTGCATTGCTGACTTTTTTTGTCAAGGAAAAGATTTCATGATTTCTTGCATCCAACTCCACTAAGAAATTTCTACTCTGACTAGATTAAAATTATATACATAGGTTTTAGTTTTTAGAAGTTCATAGTATTACATTCATATTTTGCATTAAATTCTTTTTGATAACGAAATCATTTATATGCAAAATGCGTCCCATCAATTTTATAATAGGTATAGATTTAGCTAGTCAGAATACATAAGTTGAATCTATGAGAATAACATTGAGAAAAGTATCGTAATGGATTCTATAAGTGGTGAACATTCAGATGATAATTTATCTCAGTCACCATCAAATCTTGGAGTACCGGCTACTCCTAGACAAAACATCTTATCACCTAGTATAAGCGCCGATTCTACCATATCGAATGGTTCAACACCAATTAGAAAGCATAGGTTCGATGACAGAGCCCAAACATGGGTAAGTTTAGCATTAAAATCACATAAGCATGAATCCTCGAGAGAGCTGTCTCCTTTTGATTTGACAAATTCAACTATATCAGATAAATCAGAAGATGTGCTTAAATTGACCGATACACCTAAAATTACAGAAATCATCAATTCGACCAGTTTTAGAGCTACATATGGGTCAGTTGTGTGCATAGAACCATCGAATATATATATTGCCGTTGGAACTGAAAAGGGGTTTGTTGTGGGATTCAACTACCACCAAGGGGTGGAGTATATATTGACTAGAGAAGAGGAACGTAAGGATAACAAGGAACATTTTGAATTAGGATCTGTAAGCGCAGTTTCATTTTCATCTGACTCTCTGTACATAGCTGCTGGGTATTCTCGTGGGGGGATTATTACTTGGAAATTGACGTCAACATCAATTACGGCGGATGGATACATCAGGCCTTATTACATTATAGAGCCTACAACTTTGGAAAACAGATTCACTAAGAATGTGCAGGGCCATTTGCATAATAATCGAATAAACAGTGTTTGTTTTATTGGTTCTCTGCATTCTCAGTTCATTTCTTCTGATGTATCAGGATTGGTGTTTTACCACCATGGATTCAAAAAGTTTATGAAGAAGTATTTTCAAACGCAGAAGCTTCTAGGCAGAAATGATGCTAATATCGTTGATAATGGTGGAAGGTATATTATCTATGGTTGCGATATGCTTCCGTTGGGTTCTGCCCATCAAATAACAGACTACTTGGGATTAGTTGCGGTAATGACTGGCAATGTTTTGGCAATTGTATCCGTTTTGTCATTGAATAACCCAAGCATGCTTAACATGAAAGTTCACTTTAAGATAGGTAGAGTAAAACATGCCAGTAATCTGGGAGCATCAGAAGGATGCTTAAGTTGGTATCCGTGTATGAAAGTTGGAGGGAATAAACTACAAAATGCCAAATTAGCATATGCTTGGAATAATTCTGTAACCATTTTAGAAGTGGATAATAATTCTCTTCCAGAAAATCTAATGCAAATGTTAAGTGATCTTAAGGATAAAGATAAAGCAATTCCAACATTACCAATAAACAGAACCTGTAAGTGGACATCTTCCAACAAATACAACTCAATTGTATCAATTAAATGGATTTCTGATAGCATTTTATTTGCTTATATACAAGAATCTTCAAGTTCTGAGTTAACTTTGACAGCATTGCATTACACATCGGAAAATGGCAAGACGAGTTTGTTACCTGTGGGCCAGAATAGTTTACAAGGACTAAAAATTGTGTCAAGCAAGATATTAATTGAATCAAACAATAGAGATCCACGTTCTCCGAGGAATGAAAGTTTCATCAACTTATTTAGTACTTCGATAAAAGCATTTAAAAATAGATTGTTGGTATTAGTAGATGATGATAACGATAAGAAAATACTTATAGGACGACTGATAAGCTGGGCTGATAAACTACTTGATTTGTTAGCACTGAATGAGTATTCTAAAGCACTTTTAACTGCGAATGACTTTTATAATTCCAAGAATAGTGGTCAGCTTGTTTTGGCTGGTTTACCAGAGAATCAAGATTTAAGACGTGAAATGTTAAGGCCTTATTTGGTAAATATTATGAAAGAGTCGATTAATAATATTTTTGGTGACAAGGGTACTGATTATGGATTCCATCTTGCAATTTATTTTGATATTGTTTCTTATCTATATAAAGACTGTGAGGGTTTTTCTGATGAATTGTATTATATTTTGGAGACGATATTTGAAGTATTAGATGATCAGTCCTTGTTTTTTGATACAATTGAATTTTACATTTTATCAGGAAAAATATTGACATTACCACCATTAATTTTAAAAAGGTTGGTAGAACATTATTCGCTGAACAAAAAGGGTGATTTACTAACTGAGATGATATGCATATTGGATATGAAAACATTGGATATTGATTTAGCGATCCAATTATGTAAAAAATATAAATTACGGGACTGCCTAATATATATATGGAATTTTCTATTAGGTGATTACTCAACTCCATTCGCTGACTTCATTAAAGATATAAGTGACCTAGCTAATAGTACTGATGATGAAAAAAATGATTGCTTAAATGTGTTTTCTTATATGTCGTATATATTGACAGGAAGACAATATCCTACTGAGAAATTTATAGATGTATCTCAAGAGAATTCAGCGAAAGAGAGCATTTATAAACTTTTATTCAGTGCTACACTGATCAGATATCCAAATGATGATTCGGATGTGTTGATCGCCGGTAGTGAAGAAACGATTTTTCCATATCTATATTCCTTATTGCAATTTAATTCGTTTGAAATGTTTTCCACTATAAACGAATTTTTTGAAGACTCTATCTTGAATGATGATAATAATTCGCACCTAACTAGACAGTACATTATTGAAGCATTGTTTGATATTTTTGAAGTAAATGACCTCAGCTTCACTGATTTTGACCGTTGCCAACTAGCAATCTTTGTTGCTAGAAATTATCCAAAATACTCTCAATTTATAAGACTATCTGAATCCGTATTGAATAAAGTTATTGAAGATTTATGCACAGTTACTGATCAGGAGATAAAGTGTGATTGCGAGCTAGCATTACAAAGTTTGTTGCCTTTATATGAACCAGATGGAGAGTTATTCTTATTGGACAAGCTTAAATCGGCTCGATTTTATAGTGTTCTAATAAGTATTTATAGATCAAAGGGGAAATATTCTAATGTATTGAAAATATGGTTGGAGAAATCACAGCAAGAATCAACGGAAAATGATAGCTTAAGTGGAATTCTTGAAGAGGCATTTATATATACAAAATCTCAAACGGACAGAATGGAACTTGTCACATTTATCAGACAAAACTTTCAACAGATCTTGATACTTAATATCCCAGACTTTGTTATATTGATCAACAAACACTACCTGTCTTTGCATTCAGAAGTTTTAAATATTCAAAGTGATCAATGTTTTTTCGAATATATACAAGTCCTATTAGATATTGTTGACTTGATGACGATGAATATCGAAAATATGCCCCAAATAGTTGGAAGATATATGAAGGTCCTATGCGACTATAATCCAAGCGAGTTATACTCATTTGTGGAAACTGCCAATTTTATTTTGGCTCGAGATATGAATGAGTTTGAACTGGTTAAAAGTAGCTTTCAACAAAGAGGCTTTATTGAGCCACTAACAGTATTGTTGATCTCACAACTGAAGTATGAAGAGGCGTTGAACGAGCTTCTCCAAAGTATGAATCTTATTATCGATTCCGCCATTTCTAATGAGAAGCAGGAGGACTTACTGCCTAAGTTTGCGAGCTGCTTGGAAAGAGCTATGGATATCTGCGGAATCGAAGACACTTACGTTGAACATGATGGTGCTATGTACCTCAATGAAAGAATGTGGCTAAAGCTAATCGAAAATTGCGTTAAAATGTCCAATACCGCTGCTGCTGAGAATGTTAAGTCAGACAATAATGCATTTCAAAATGTGTCCCAATTCTTAGATAGATGTATCCATGACTGTTTCAAGAGAATAAGTGAATCCAAACTCAATCCAAGTGTAAGTGAGAATGAAAAGAAAGAAAAATCGTTCCTAGTCATTTTCAATCGTTTTTTGGAAAATTCTATGAAGGATTCTAAAATGACTACCATATCTAACATACGGGATATATTAAGAGAGGTATTTATATCATATTCTTATGAAAACGAAATTTTACTGATTTCTTTGAAAATGTTGAATGAGAGTATTCGTGAAAGTTTGGACTTGATTAAGCTAGATAATCTAAAGGCTTGGTCAATCAAATCTAAATCCTGTACTTCATGTGGAAAGCCAATGTGGGGTCCTGATGTTTCCAAAGAGCATTTTATGGCTTGGGAGGACCGCCAGCGAGAAGCATTGATTCTAGCCCAGGGGCTTGGGAACACTGTGATCGGTGCGCCATTCAACAATCAGAAATATCATAATTTGGAATTAATTTTTTTCAAGTGTAATCATGGATACCACATGTCATGCTTAGAAAACCTAGGTGGTAAAGGATCAAAATCTTGTGTTCTTTGCCTACAATAGTCGTTTTACTGAGTGACAAAGCACATCTATTTTTAATTTCCTGAAAATTGCGACACTTTTCAAAATACGCCTAAATAGGATATTATGTAAACAAATATAGAACGTTTTGCATTGTAGTACTAATAAGTATGTTTGAATTTGGAAAACTAATAGGCCAATTTTCCGTAAATGGCTTATATTTCAGTCAATGAGTCTTTTCTAAAGGGATAGAATTTTGGATCAAGCCTTTAATTTTAGTTTATTTCAAGGCTTTTATTTTTTTTTCTTCTCCCAAGTCTTCGATATAATCTTGAACTACGGTGTAAAAGTAAAATAGCTATTTATAAAAATGAGTGGGATTAACAAAGCCGATATTAGCGATGATGATGATTTATTCGGAGATGAATCCAGAAGATCATCGTTTGAACAAGGTGACTACGAGGAACAACCTGTTTCCAACCCATTCTACTTTAATCAATTTCAGCCCCACCAGCAATACTCGGCGCCCCAATCACAAAGTGGAAACTTACAAGTAATGCAACCTCCTATGCATGGTCACCAGCATCAAGGTAGCGCCAGTACGTTCGTTGACGAGGATAATGATTATTTCACAGAGAAGCTAGGAAGCGAAGCATCGCTTAGTACTTCAAGTACCTTTCCTAAAAGATCGAAGACAGTTGCATTTAGAGAAGCTGAGCCAGAATATCCCCCAATTGCATATAGTCCAGGCAAAACTATGCACCATTATGCCGAACCTCTTCATTACGATATGGAAAGAGTGGATACGTATGATTTTGATAATCCTTCAATGGCTTTAAGGCCATATTCACAGGTATTGACCTTTACGGGTGACGATTACATGATAAACCCACTTGAAGATGCTGATGACGATGAAGACCTCGACCCATTTGGAGACGATGAATCATTATTTCTGGAGACCGGAGAAGAAATTATTAGAAGAGGAACTACCATCAAAAGAGCGAACACAACTTTAAGCAGAAAAAATACTTTGAAGAGAAAAAACTCTATGGAAACTGGATTATCTTTGGTTGACGAGGAGGATGATTTTAAGCCCAGATTAAATTATACAAAAACCATTAAGAAAGCTAAGTTAGTTAACGGAAATTATGTAATTGATGCGCCAGCTCCCAAGTCTTTGTTAGATACGTATGGCAGGAAAATCACTGATAGTGGGAGGGAAATGTCTTTTATGAGATATACTGCTGTCACCTGTGGACCATCAAACTTCATGAATTTCAAATATAACATCAGGCAAGCATTATACTCTCCGCCGCGTGAAACTGAAATAATGGTTTGTATTACAATGTATAACGAGGATGAAATATTATTAGCTCGTACTCTTAAAGGTATATTTGACAATATCAAAAATTTGACCAACAGAAATGATTCAAAATGGGGTGATGATTCATGGAAGAAGATTGTTGTATGTATTATCAGTGATGGTAGAGTAGATTTGAACAAGAGGTCTCAAGAACTCTTGACTGCATTGGGAGTATACCAAGATGGATATGCAAAATCGAAGATTAACGATAAATCAGTCAAGTCCCACATATATGAATATACATCAACTGTTGGGATTGAAACTATCAACGATAAAATTCATTTCTGCACAAATTCCAGCCCAGTCCAATTCTTGTTTTGTTTGAAAGAGAAAAACACAAGAAAAATTAACTCACACAGATGGTGCTTTCAATCTTTTGCTCCTATCTTAAATCCGAAGGTCATCATGTTGTTAGATTGTGGTACCAAACCATCAAAGGATGCGTTTTATCATTTATGGAAATCGTTTAATGATCCAAATGTTGCTGGCGCTTGTGGTGAAATGAGAGCAGCTTTGGGTCCAAATAGAAAACACTTAGCTAATCCTCTTGTCGCTGCCCAGAATTTTGAATATAAAATATCGAATGTATTGGATAAGCCTATGGAATCAGTTTTCGGGTTTATATCTGTCTTACCAGGTGCTTTTTCTGCTTATAGATATGAAGCATTATTGAACGTCAATGGTGAAGGCCCCCTCGAAAAATATTTTAAGGGAGAATTTTTACATCAAGAGACTCAAGTTAATGAAGATGAAGAAGATGATGAAAAAACTTTGAAAGAAAAAAATTTCCAAGAAGCAGGTATTTTTACTTCGAATATGTATTTAGCCGAAGATAGAATTTTGTGCTTTGAATTGGTAGCTAAGAAGAACCATAATTATGTTTTGAGATACGTGAATGAAGCAAAGGCTGAAACAGATGTTCCTGAGATGATTGATGAATTTGTATTACAAAGAAGGAGATGGCTTAACGGATCCCTTTTTGCAGCTGCTTATGCAGTATTTCATTGGACAAAAATATGGAAATCCAATCATTCATTATTAAGGAAATTGTTTTTGCAATTAGAATTTTACTATCAGTTGATTACATTATTGGTTTCATGGTTTTCAATTGCATCGTTCTTTTTGGTGTTTAGAATCTTAACTGCCAACTTAGGAGCCAAAGATATGGATTTTGACGTAGGAAAATATTTAGCTGTTGTATTTCTATGGTTCTATGTTGGGTCTGTTGTCTGTACTTTTGTTTTGTCATTTGGTAATACACCAAGAGGCACCAGGAAGTTTTATCTTGTCATTGCATGCATTTTCGCTGTCCTAATGATATATATGTTGTTCGCTGCAATTTTCCTTGCCGTCCACACGGTCCAAGCAGCATTGGAGAGTCATAAAGACGATTTCACAGCCTCTTTGCTATTTACTGACACTAAATTTAGAGACTTGATCGTCTCCGTTGCTTCAACGTATGCTTTATACTTCATTGCATCCTTGATGTATGGCGAGCCAAGTTTCATGGTTACTTCATTCATACAATACCTTTTGCTTTCCCCAAGTTATATCAACATTTTGAATATCTACTCATTCTGTAATATTCATGATGTTTCATGGGGTACAAAAGGAAGTGTACAAGCTAAAGATTTAGGAAGTGCTAAATCTGCTGACAATGATAAAGAGAATATTGTCACTATCGTTCCTGGTGTAAGTGAAGAATTAAATGAGACTTATTTGAATACATTAGAGAGTTTAAGAACTCTTCCACCTCCTCCACTCGAAATAAACAACAAAAAACAAAAAGACGACTCATACTATGCATTCATTAGAACTATTACGGTTTTAGTTTGGATGCTTACTAACGCCATTTTAATTGCAATTGTTTTAGAGGCTGGTGGAGTAGACACGTTAACCAGCAGTGATTCTACATCAATTAGTGGTAACTCCGAGATCTTTTTGACAATTATTTTATGGATTGTTGCCGGTTTAGCAGCATTTAGATTCTGCGGTAGTTCAATTTACTTGATCTTGAAAGTGTTTAGACCTCTTAAATGGAGGATAAGAGCTAAAAAGGCTGCCAGAAAACAAAACTATTAGTATACATATCTAATATCTATCATGTTGATAGTTCAGTTAACAGGTACTGAATTTAAATTTATTCATTAATTATATATTTTATCTAAATTTCGCATTTTTTGTTAAGTCCTACTTTGACTTGTAGCAAGCATTGTGTTCATCAATGCTAAGCTTAAAGACTCAAGGAGTTCTACCTATCAACCTTGAACATGTTTCCTACTAATTAATTATGCATATCGATGAAAAGGTAAAGCATGATTGGAGAACTTTAAATACGAAAGAACGTTTTCCTGCTATAACCTTAAATCAAATGCAGGATGAAATTACTTACTCTTCAGGGCTGATAATATTAATTTCATCTGCCTATTTGAACTTTTCACTTTACATTCATTGGTCGTATCTACACTTTGAGCCCCTCTAGTAGAAATATGACAATGGCTAAACCTTAAAGTTTTTCTTGTTTCTTTTTAAGTAAGTATTAAAGAGACCGAAGTTGAGGTACTTCTCCGTTAGCGCTGTCATCTACACAACAGGTGATTTTTCATGCTACTTGCAGTAGACTGGAGGTCTTTCAAAAATTGATCTTCAAACTTTATAATTATATTCTAAGGTCTAATTAACGATTTAGACTTGACAAGCGACTGTTTTAGCTATCCCTTTGTTAAAGCCTAGATTGTGTGCGCACTCTATTAATATACCGAAACGAGAATTTAGACAATAGACTCCATCACTTATTCAAAATTATGTAACATATTTATAACTACAATTTGATATAGATGTATGAATGCTCTTGTTGCTTCAGGAACGAAAGCCTTTCATATGTTCATGTACAAACCAATACTATTATTCTACGGACTAGGAATCACGGCCTAAGTAGCGCCGACCGTTTCAGGTGGGTACCGAGTATTCCCTGACGGTAACATAATTATTCTATCCGTTATTGTACAACGTTCCATCGGCTATCGGAGTCAAATCGCCGAGTATGCCAATATCCGCACACAGAAGCAGCCCACAGTACTTGGGAAATCAGAAGTGCCGATACTCCAACTATGACACAATCAGCATGGCAGACCTATTGTGTGTTTCCAAGGTATCCAATCATTTTCCAAGTATTTTGGCCAAGACGTGCTCACCAGAGTATTTTCGAAAAATGCCTTTAGGTACCCCCTCAGTAGAAAAACAAACACCTACGCAGTGCCAAAAATGCCCTCAAGATTACACAATTAAGAATCTCCAATAATGCTCCAAGCCTCTCCAATATCCCTAGGTCTGAAACCCTTCTAAATTAATCCATATTGTCCAATCGTCTATCATCCTGCGAGCGTACGTACTCTTTATCTATTTCCACTCTTATTCCCGCAGTGGATCCACACCTGCAGCATTAATCGTCCAATCGGTATGGTATTACTCTTTTCCACCAATCTCACGCGGACAAATTGGGCGCCGATGGGAATTTTGACAGATAATAGAAAAAGTAGTGGGTGCGTCCAAATGACGCACCGACCAATGGTAGCCCATGGGGATAGAATCAACAGACGCTAGCCGACCCTTACCCGACCTCCAGCCCATCGCTCCACCAGCAAAATGCCGCCATAACCGCACCCTCGCTTAGAGCACCAGTACCTACATCTGCGGCTCTGCTATAGCACTCGCTCACACTCCTTTTTGCATACTTTACTCGTTACCGTTGTACTGTTGTCTTAGTTCTCTAACTCTATCCCCAACAGCATTCCTGTGGGTATCTATTACTTGAAACTCGTAAGCTAATGACTCGGACTCTTTCATCAATTATCTACTGCCTCTTATGATGCTTCCCCAGTCGCTGGACAACGCTGCTCCTTTCGACATTTGTCCACAAGACCCTTCTATTGTCCTGGCCCGTACAAGAAACTACCACCAGCGACGACGTACGAATCGCCCACCAGCCCTCTGTAACACCCGCTGTATCCACCACTTCCACCACTTCCACCACTTCCACCACCGCTGCCAGCACTTATTGCCGGAACAATCGGTCCTTTCGGGTGTCCCACTAGGCCAGGGGCCGATACCCTAATTTGTAACCTCAGTCCAGCCATAACTGTTTTGGTCCATCGTGCTTATTAGCGGCATGCAGCAAATATTATCATTTCGTCTAATCGGGTATTTCACTGGCTTATCGGGACAATTTTATCGGCACGATTTGCAGGGCTCAAACGTAATCATACCGGCATTTTCTTTCAATTTGGCAGTTCGTAAACATTATCCAGGCCAATTCAAAAGAAATAAATTTTTTTCCGGTTATAGCACGTAGCCCCATTTGTTAGTGTTTTGGTTTCTGATTAAAAATTCCCTCAAAAAATTTTTTCGCACTATCTATGCGTCTAATCCAGAATTGGACGAAAGCCTAATCCAGCCGTATATAAATAAGTAGCAAAATCCTCATGGCGGTATATTACAATCCTCTTTTCTCTTTTTTTTGAGTCTATTAGGTTATACTTTTCTACGTTTTTATTATTTTATTTACGCTAACACAAATTAAGTAATTTAATTGGTTTTTTTGGCTTTGTTTTGGTTTAAATAAAATTAGTAATTAGATAAAAACGAAAATGAGTGGTACTGAACCAACTAACGAAAAGGTCGACAAGAATGTGTCTGACGATGAAGATGAAGATATTGATCAATTGATCCTTGACTTACAATCTCACAAGGCTCTTGATGAAGAAGAAGATGAAGTCGTTGACGATGCCACTTTCAAGGCTGTCCCAGAAGAGTTATTAAAAACCGACCCAACCACCGGTTTAACTTCTGACGAAGTCACCAAGAGAAGAAAGAAGTTCGGTTTGAATCAAATGTCCGAAGACAAGGAAAACTTAGTCTTGAAGTTCATTATGTTCTTCGTTGGTCCAATTCAATTCGTTATGGAAGCCGCTGCTATTTTAGCTGCTGGTTTAGAAGATTGGATTGATTTCGGTGTTATCTGTGCTTTGTTATTATTGAACGCTTTCGTTGGTTTCATTCAAGAATACCAAGCTGGTTCTATTGTCGATGAATTAAAGAAGACCTTAGCTAACTTTGCTTTCGTTATCCGTGATGGTCAATTAGTCGAAATTGCTGCTAGTGAAGTTGTTCCAGGTGATATTTTACAATTGGAAGACGGTACCGTTATTCCAGCTGATGGTAGAGTTGTTTCTGAAGATTGTCACTTGCAAATTGATCAATCTGCTATTACTGGTGAATCTTTAGCTGTTGAAAAGAGATTTGGTGATGCCACTTACTCTTCTTCTACTGTTAAGACTGGTGAAGCTTTCATGATTGTTACTGCTACTGGTGACTCTACCTTTACTGGTAGAGCTGCTGCTTTAGTTAACAAGGCCGGTGCTAGTGGTGGTCACTTCACTGAAGTCTTGAACTCCATTGGTACCTTATTATTGGTTTTAGTCATTGTTACCTTGTTACCTATCTGGGTTGCTTGTTTCTACCGTACTGTTAGAATTGTTCCAATTTTAAGATACACTTTAGCCATTCTTATCGTTGGTGTCCCAGTTGGTTTACCAGCTGTTGTTACCACCACCATGGCTGTTGGTGCTGCTTACTTAGCTAAGAAGCAAGCTATTGTTCAAAAATTATCTGCTATTGAATCCTTGGCTGGTGTCGAAATCTTATGTTCTGATAAGACCGGTACTTTAACCAAGAACAAGTTATCTTTGCACGAACCATACACTGTTGAAGGTGTTGAAGCCGACGACTTAATGTTGACTGGTTGTTTAGCTGCTTCTAGAAAGAAGAAGGGTTTAGATGCTATTGATAAGGCTTTCTTAAAATCTTTGATTGACTACCCAAGAGCTAAGGCTGCTTTAACCAAGTACAAGCTTATTGAATTCCAACCATTCGACCCAGTCTCAAAGAAGGTTACTGCTATTGTTGAATCACCAGAAGGTGAAAGAATTATCTGTGTTAAGGGTTCTCCATTATTCGTTTTAAAAACTGTTGAAGATGATCACCCAATTCCAGAAGATGTCCACGAAAACTACCAAAACACTGTTACTGAATTTGCTTCTAGAGGTTTCAGATCTTTAGGTGTTGCTAGAAAGAGAGGTGAAGGTCACTGGGAAATCTTAGGTATTATGCCAGTTATGGATCCTCCAAGAGATGATACTGCTCAAACTATTAACGAAGCTAGAAGATTAGGTTTAAGAGTCAAGATGTTAACTGGTGATGCCGTTGGTATTGCTAAGGAAACTTGTCGTCAATTAGGTTTAGGTACTAACATTTACGATGCTGACAGATTAGGTTTATCCGGTGGTGGTGACATGGCCGGTTCTGAAATTGCTGATTTCGTTGAAAATGCTGATGGTTTCGCTGAAGTTTTCCCACAACACAAGTACAATGCTGTTGAAATTTTACAATCTAGAGGTTACTTAGTTGCCATGACTGGTGATGGTGTTAACGATGCTCCATCTTTGAAGAAGGCTGATACTGGTATTGCCGTCGAAGGTGCTACTGATGCTGCCAGATCTGCTGCTGATATTGTTTTCTTAGCCCCAGGTTTATCTGCTATTATTGATGCTTTAAAGACTTCCAGACAAATTTTCCACAGAATGTACGCTTATGTTGTCTACCGTATTGCTTTATCTTTACACTTGGAAATTTTCTTAGGTTTATGGATCGTTATCTTAAACCAATCTTTGTCTATTGATTTAGTTGTCTTTATTGCTCTTTTCGCTGATGTTGCTACTTTAGCCATTGCTTACGATAATGCTCCATACGATCCAAAGCCAGTTAAGTGGAACACTCCAAGATTATGGGGTATGTCTATTGTCATTGGTATTGTTTTAGCTATCGGTACTTGGATTACTTTAACCACCATGTTTATGAAGAAGGGTGGTATTGTCCAAAACTTCGGTGGTCTTGACGGTATCTTATTCTTACAAATTTCCTTGACTGAAAACTGGTTAATTTTCGTTACCAGAGCTCAAGGTCCATTCTGGTCTTCTGTTCCATCCTGGCAATTAGGTGGTGCTATCCTTATTGTTGATATCATCGCCACCTGTTTCACCTTATTCGGATGGTGGTCTCAAAACTGGACTGACATTGTTACCGTTGTTAGAACCTGGATTTTCTCCTTCGGTGTCTTCTGTATCATGGGTGGTTTATACTACTTAATGTCCGGTTCTGAAGCATTCGACAACATCTGTAACGGTAGACCAGCCAAGCCACAAAAGGACAACAGATCTGTTGAAGATTTCTTAATGTCCATGCAAAGAGTCTCTACTCAACACGAAAAATCTACTTAGATTTGTTAACTACTGTGTTCCCCTTTTTGTTATTCATTGATAATTCATTCCCGTGTCTTGTCATTTGAAAACAAATTGCACTATATGTTAATTTCTCATCCGTTAGTTTTGACTAAAGACTATTTTTATATTCGCTTTTTTTTCCCGAACATTTTTATTTTGATTCCCTTATTCCCGTCATATTTTTAAATTAATTTTAATTTTTTCGTATTATAGTTAAATAATAGATAATAATATTTAAAAAAAATCTAATTGTAGACTTGTTCCAGGACTAGCAAGAGAAGCAGTGTGTGACATGCTTATGGTCAGTGAGTTCCGAATTGTAAGTTCCAAGACCCATATATATTGGACATGAAAGGTACAGAACAATAATGGATTTGATGCAGCTCATATACTTGTTATCTACTGTATGTACTGTAGAGCTATTTATCAGCTAACGGCTAGCGGAGGACACGTTAATTAAGTCAGTTTAATTAATTCGAAGTTGTTATACGTGGTGGATCGTATTGGTTATGAGCGTCCGACATTTTTACAAATTTTCAACAAAAAATTTAACCACAAAAAGTCAGTTCGTACCCAGATCAAAATGGGTGTTGAAAGAAATTGACAATCCTCTTTTGAGTTTTTAAGTATATTTTGAGGTTCATTTTTATAACTGAAGTCGAGTAGAGAAGTAATAGCCTTTCACTATTTTGCATACTTTTCACTTGTCTTATACTTGGCATTATACGTTGATTAGAGATCATTTTGTCCCAGTGTGCATTCATAGAGAAGATATTCAGATATTTTCAGAAATAAGCAGAGACCTAGACTTATTTAAAGTGTTTTCGGTTTTCGTGACTTAAAATATCATTGTGAACTAGTTAAATCCATATTTAAAAGATAAAAACTAAAAAAAATCCCACCTTGTATTCTAGAGTTTTTTCAACTTGCATTATATTTCCATTTATATCATAAACTAATTTACTAATGACTACCAATTTGCAATCTCGGTCGGCATCAGTTTCAAACCTGGGTGACTCCGAAGAGCCAAGCTCATTTTTGCCCGGTAAGAGTGGCGCCTCAAAGAATGTTGGGAATAATTTAAGATCGGCATCGATTGGATCAAGCTTTTTCAATAAAGATGCTTCCAATTTTTTCAGTCCTAAGGACGCTGCCAACACAACGTCTAGCTCAATGGATGATGAGTTTATCAAGGAGGCGAACGAGAATCCGTCAAACCCTCCAACATCGAGAGATTTGGATATTGTTGATGCGTTAGGCACCCTTAACTTAGATGAAGATTTTGAATTGGCAAATAAAGATTCCACCACCATTAAAGAAAAAAAGGAGACACAAACCTCCAATGAAGCTACCAAACAAAGAGACACTCCTACTTCCAACACTCCATTCCAACATGCTCAATTCTTGTATGCGGGCAATGGAAACACTAAAGATGTGAATAATAATTACCATCAACAGTTTTATTCGCAGTACCCAGCACACCAGGGTTCTTTGACTCCAAACTCGTCGATTGGCGCCTTTGTTCCCTCAGCATTTGGTCATGTTAATACACCTTCTAGTACATGGAGCAACACATTTATTCCTTCATCTGCACCTCCATTTGCATATGGGAATAGCAATGCGACCAGCGCCAATGCATTAAATGTGAAACCATTTGAACTTCCTGATGATGGAAAATCGAAGGATACGGCTGCTAATGGCGAATCCGTAATTCCAGGATTACACCTTCCATTTACAACTACTCCACCTCCATTGGATACTTTTGGAGGGGTTTTGAACTCGCAAATACCTTTTGGTGCTAATGTCCCTATAGGCATGGAATATGGATTCCAGGAGGGTTATAAATTAGCCGAGGGAGGCTCGTCTGAAAGTGAAGTTGAAAGTTCCGTTCCATCTGATAGGACCAAGACCTCTTCCAACCCTCAACAATTCATGCAAGGGTCCCTTCGTATGGATGGTGCACAGACTGCTGCTGTTAGTGACTATCAAACGATCGTAGGAAATGAGAGTTCTCATAACCACAATCAATTTAACAATTTGCCTGATAATATAAACTTTCCTTTGTTAAATGTTGGTCAAATGGTTCCACCCTCAGCTCAACCAGGCACTCCTAACATGTGGAATCAAATTCCAATGAATTATAATTCGAACATGAACCAGCAACAACAGCCATTTGTGAACAACAGGGTCCCACAAAACCACGGTATTACAAGTCAAGGAGTGAATGGAGGCCGTTTCAACAACAATGGTAATAACAACAATAACCATAACCGTCGTAATCATTATAATTCAAATGATGGTATGAATGTTCATCGTAAAATGCATATAAATAACAAAAGAAAGGGTGATGATGCCTCGAAGTATACAAATGCAAAATTAGAAGACTTCACAGGTCAAATATACTCGTTGTGCAAGGATCAACATGGATGTCGTTTCTTACAACGTCAGTTAGATTTAGGCCGCGAAGCTGCATCTAATCCAAGTGCCGACTTAGAAAACAACCAGATATTAACTAATGATATTGCTGCAACTATGATCTTTAATGAGATCTACTTGAAGATTATTGAGCTAATGACTGACCCGTTTGGAAATTATCTTATTCAGAAGCTATTCGAAAATGTATCAGCCGACCAGAGGATTATTTTAGTCAAAAATGCTTCTCCAGAATTCATTAGGATTGCTTTAGACCCTCACGGTACCCGTGCATTGCAGAAGTTGATTGAATGTATTACAACTGAAGAGGAATCACAATTGATTATAAACTCTTTGTCTCCTCGCATTGTAGCACTTTCAAGGGATTTGAACGGTAACCATGTTGTTCAGAAATGTTTGCAGAGATTGAAGCCTGAAGAGAATCAATTTATATTTGAAACTGCTTCGTTACATTGTAATGAAATTGCAACTCATAGACATGGCTGTTGTGTTTTACAAAGGTGTTTAGATCATGGTAATCTTGCCCAGCGTAAGCAATTATCATTGAAAGTTGCAGAAAATGCCACAAATTTATCATTGGATCCATTTGGTAATTATGTTGTACAATATGTATTATCTAGAGGTGACGATGAATCGATTAGAATAATTTTAGACCATATTAAGAAAAATGTTGTTTCGTTATCGTTGCACAAATTTGGCTCTAATGTTATTGAAAAATCTTTAAGAATTAATAAATTGACTGACAGCTTAATTGAAGTCTTATTATTAAACAAAGACAGATTTAGTGAGATGTTAAATGATGCATTTGGTAACTATGTTCTTCAAACAAGTTTGGACGTGGCTAATGCTAGAGACTTAGGCAAGTTATCCCAGGCATTACAACCGTTATTACCAAACATCAAAAACACCCCTCATGGAAGAAGAATTATGATTAAAATTCAAAACATCTTATAGATGATATGTAAAACACCCAGTGAAATAGAAGAGAACAAATTGTATTTTAGTTTGTATATTAACTTTATTTTAATCTTCATATTTTGTTTATATTATATTTGTATATATAAAACTCATATTATTAATATTATAAATACTTATCCAAATGATTTTTGTAATGGTCTAGTAGTTACTGTAGGTACTATTGGTCAATGACGATCAAAGAATCAGTATTAGAGAGAAATGAATACAAAATGCTTCTATGGCGAGACTTATATATATGATATACATCTCTATGATAATATCATCTAATAAGAAGTAAATAGACCTACTAGTTAAAAAATTTGTTGCATAGTGTTATTTTACGAGGCCTTGTTCGTTTAGTGCTTGAATATTTTGGTTGCTCGCTTAACCTAATTATTTTTCAATGTTGTTTTGATCTGTTTAGCAAAGAAAAAATCGATCATCATTTGGATTGTTTTATTCTTTTCTAGAGATTGTTAATAAATAAATTCTTGTCGAAATGTCAAGTGATGAAGATATAAACACCCCATTGGTAGAAGAAAGAAGAGAAGTCAAACCAGGATACCTCCCAAAGGAAGAAATTGAGTGGGAGTTTGGGGGACCAGCTGGTGCGCTTGGTATGATGGTTGGATTTCCACTTTTAATGTATTACATGTGGATTAGTGCCCAATTCTATGATGGTAAACCAGCCTGGCCAGCAGAAGATCAAACATGGAAAGAGTTTGTTACTGGAGATTTATTTCAGTATTTTGTCAAGTACGGGATACCATCTTTCAAGTCTTGGTTTATTTTCACTTTTTTTATGTTGGTTCAAGCTGGATTTTACTTAACCTTGCCAGGTATTTGGACTAAAGGTCAGCCATTGACCCATTTAAACAATAAACAGTTGCCATATTACTGTAATGCCGTTTGGTCGTTCTACACTTCTGTTGCCATAGCTCTCGTGTTACATTTCACTGGAGTTTTCAGATTGACCTATATTTTGGTACATTTTGGTGAAATTATGACCACTTCCATTGTGTATGGTTTGACATTACCAGTCATCTTATACTTAGTATGTCTTCATGTTACCGGTGATTATCATCGTATGACTGGAAACCATATTTATGATATTTTCATGGGAGCACCTTTAAACCCAAGAATTGCTAAGTACTTGGATCTTAAGATGTTTTTTGAAGTTAGAATCCCATGGTTTATCTTATTCTTCTTATCCTTAGCATTGAATTTAAAACAGATTGAAGAATACGGCTATGTTTCTCCACAGGCCTTTTTTGTTTTATTGGCTCATTGGTTATACGCCAATGCATGTGCAAAAGGTGAAGAGTTAATTGTTCCAACCTGGGATATGGCATACGAAAAATTCGGGTTTATGTTACTTTTCTGGAACATTGCTGGTGTTCCATTTACTTATTGTCATTGTACTTTATATTTGGCTTATCACAATCCAAAGGAGTACCAATGGTCAATAGGATACAATATTGCCATCTATGTTATCCTCTTAGTTGCATATTACTTCTTCGACACTGGTAACCGTCAAAAGAACAGTTTCAGAAGACAAATGGCCGGTAACACTTCTATTCGTAAGACTTTCCCATATTTGCCTTATTCTGATTTAGAAAACCCTAAGTACATTGAGTGTGCCAATGGTTCCTACTTGCTTACTGATGGTTGGTATGTATACGCACGTAAAATGCATTACACTGCTGATTATACTCAAGCTCTTACTTGGGGTTTAATTTGTGGTTTTGCTTCACCATTCCCTTGGTTTTTCCCATGTTTTTTCTTTATTGTTTTGGTTCACAGAGCACTTAGAGATACAAAAAAGTGTGAGAGAAAATATGGTGAAGATTGGAATAGATACTTAGAAGCTTGTCCTTACTTGTTTATTCCTTACGTCTGGTAAGCATTAAGCCCAGAGACAAATATCTAGACTTGAAAAAATACCTTTTTAGTTTTATACTTTTTATACTTAGTCCTACCTAAAAAAATTCTACAATGACAAAATGAACATCAAATATATCTATTCGTAACAAAATTTAATTAAGCATTTAAGTAATACTACATGGTTAATGAATTAAAATGAAGATTAATCTTGTTCTGCAATAGTGATTAACCTTTCATCTATTTCTTCTGGATTTAAAATGCGGAAACCTTCTTCAGTAGCTACTCCAATTTCAATGTCATTTTTTCTAAAATCCGTACCTAATACTGAACTCAAAGCAGTAATAGCAAATTCAACAGTATCTTTCCAGTCACCCTTTACATGCTCTATCTTCTTGAATTTCTTTTCTAAATAAGTTGTTGCTTCTTGTTGCTTTGGTCCAGTGGCAACAGCCTTAACACCAGTATAATAACCGGCAGGATCACACTTGAAGATTTGTGGCCCCCTATTTTCATCTTCAAAATCAACTTGGCAGAATGTTAATGCAACACCTAATGGTCTCATATAAGCTCTTTGAGTGTATAATTGGGATAAGTTTGCCATTCTTTTGGCCAAACTTTCGACTGGCATCTCATACCCGTATTTGTAACGAAATTCTGCCGCTTCTGAACGAGCTCTCAATGCTTGTGCTCTAGCATCTGCAATTGAACCAGTTGCAACTAATCCAATCGATGGAGTGATCTTGAAAATATAGGACACGGTTTCTGGATCCAATAACTTATCTGGAATCTTTTTTTGCGAGATAAGAACCGCAGAATCCTTACCTGTTACCCCAATAGAGGTGATATTAGATGAATTGATAGCCTTGAAAGCATATTCTACTTGATATAATCTCCCTTCCGGTGAAAAGATTGTAATATGTCTATCAAAACCTGCAGAACCTATTATGACAGTTAGTAACTCGCTTCTTTGAAAATTTAATAAAAAATAAAGGGATTCACTTACCTGACATATTGAATATTCTTAGTATATATATTTATCAGTGAAGTTTCTAATAAAATCGAAGTTCAATTTTGATTTATACATATAATTTGATATCAAAATCGTCTTCAGTGGCAATATAGACAAAATAGATGTCGCATTCTTGACGACATAATTATTACTGAATGTCGCGTTATAATTAAAGGTTTTTCTAAGAAGTAGCTTATACTTTAAATTGTGTTATAGTAAGTTATTAGAATACTAAACGTGATTGTTGTATAGTCAGAATGTCTATACCTGCAAATCATAGTCCAACATTCACGAAAGATAAGAAGACAGAGGAAAATACCCCATTATATTTGGCAAATTCAACGTCCAAGCTTCCCAATGTTTCATATCACTATAATCCACAAGTAAGTCAATATCATTTTGGACCTCATCATCCGATGAAGCCATTCCGGTTAATGCTCACGGACCATCTAGTTATATCTTATAAATTATACGAACAGATGGATCTCTACACTCCCCGCCGGGCTACGAAAGAAGAGTTATTGGAGTTTCATGCAGAGGATTATATAGATTTTTTGCAGACTATAACACCTGAAAAGACATTGAAGATGAGTGATCAAAAACTAGCACAATTTAATATAGGGGACGATTGTCCAGTATTTGATGGGATATACGACTATTCATCTATTTACGCTGGAGCATCCTTAGATGCACTGAGAAAATTGATCAGCGGAATGTCAGACATAGCAATAAATTGGTCTGGCGGATTACATCATGCTAAGAAATTTGAGCCAAGTGGATTTTGCTATGTGAATGATATTGTTTTGAGTATTATTAATTTATTGCGAGTCCACCCAAGAGTAATGTACATTGATATTGACTTGCATCACGGTGACGGGGTTCAAGAAGCATTCTATTTAACTGACAGAGTAATGACAGTTTCATTCCATAAATATAATGGTGAATTTTTCCCGGGTACTGGTTCTGTTGATGAAACAGGACTTGGAAAAGGGAAGAATTATGCAGTAAATGTTCCTTTAAAGGATGGAATAGATGATGATTCATATATAAGACTATTCAAGCTGATCATGGAACCTTTAATAACGAAATTTCAACCAACATGTATAGTACAACAGTGTGGGGCAGATTCTTTAGGATATGATAGATTGGGATGTTTCAATTTGAACATAAGGGCCCACGGCGAATGTGTTAAGTACATAAAGTCGTTTGGGATCCCAATGCTTGTTCTAGGTGGTGGTGGATACACTCCTAGAAACGTTTCAAGGTTATGGTGCTATGAGACATCTGTTTTAAATGATGTGACCTTAGATCACACTATTCCAAATTATTTGCCAACCCATGACTGGTTCGGACCAGATTACTCGTTACACCCTCAACTTGATGGTAGGATAGATAATAAAAACTCTAAGAAATACTTGGAAAGTGTGAAGCAAGAAGTGTTGGAGCAATTAAGATACCTAACATATGCACCATCAGTCCAAATGCAAGAAATTCCCCCTGACATTACGGGGCTTACAGAAGATGAAGAAGACATAATAAAGGAATTGAATTCCATGAACGATGATAAGGATGCAAGAAGCATGAATAATATAAAGGATGAAGCCAGAAGTGGCGAAATGGTTAACTAATTAATGAAAATAACCCTGTATAATAGTCTAGTTTAATTAGATCTCTGTAATATTAGCCAAATATTAGTAATATAAGGTAATCGATTTTAAAAAACCGTTTAACTAATCAACGGAAAAAATCAAATTCTGCGCCCTTTAGATAATGTGAATCGCTAAAAATACACCCTTTCAGCCTACTTAACATATAAATTAGATTATAAGATCTTTACAACAACATTTTTACATATAGAACATATAGAAGTCGATCTAATATATCGAAAGTTTAATTGACTAAATATTCGATGAATACGCTTAATAAATCATAAATAAAGTCCTGTGAAATATAAAAAATCGACCCTGGATTTCAATGGATATATCAACGCTATCTATAGAAAATGATCCTAAATCCAATAGGAAGGTAATTAATAAAACATACCGCATAATAAAAAAGATAGGACAAGGTCAGTTTGGTAAGGTTTTACTAGCAGAGAATATAGGAAAGCAGAATGTTCAAAAATCATGCACAACCGTTGCTATAAAAACTATAAACCGACTTGATAAGACGAGATTGATCACCAAAACATACCTTAATCATACAACCAAAATAAAGAGAGAAATACAGATTATGAAAGAATGCAATCATCCCAATGTCGTGAAATTATATCAAGTAATAGACGATCTTAAGTATGACAAGATTCTTTTGGTGTTAGAATATTGCCCGTTTGGAGAAATAGATTGGAAAAAATACAACCACTACAATGAAAAGTACAATAAAAAAGACGGAATTACAATAAATAAAATACTAAGAGATGTTGTTAATGGATTAGAATACCTTCATGATTATAAAAAAATTATCCATAGAGATTTGAAACCATCGAATTTGCTTATCAGTGCCGACAAGACAATTAAGATATCTGATTTTGGAGTGAGTTTAATTTTAGAAAATAATGCCAATGACGACAAAGAATTAGGTAAAAGTATGGGAACACCAGCATTCTTTGCCCCTGAATTATGCCAGTTCGTGAATAATAGATTATCGATGATTAATGATAATTTCAAAGCAAAGAATAAGATAGATTCCAGAATTGATTTATGGTCCCTAGGGGTAATGTTGTACTGTTTAATATTCAATGATTTACCATTTAATGGATTTAATGAGTTCGGGTTGTTCAAGAATATTGTTAATAAAGATTTGAAATTTCCTCGAATCAAGAGCACAACACACACTACTAAGGATGATTTGAAGGAACTAAAATTGTTGAAGGATTTGATAGAGAAACTATTAACTAAGGATCCCACAAAGCGAATTACCCTAGAGAAAGTAAAACATCATGGCTTTACGTTATTTGATATAACTCCCGATGAGCAAGACAAATTCCAAGATTTTAATCGTCAAATAATACGACAGGATGGAAGTCTAACAACAAAGATAAAGAGACTCTTCATAAACAAACCGGAGTCACCTGTATCACCTAAACTTCCAATTGTTGAAAATGAACCAAACCCTAGTTCCCTTGAGCCAGTGGACGATTTGCTTGATTCATATTTTGATGATTCATCATCATTAGGGTCGTATGAAGAAACAGCTGAGGTTGACACAAACAATTTACTAGAGTCATTGGACACAAAGGAAAGTACTCCATCAGCAGAAAATAAACCAAACAATATATTAAACTTAGAATTTTTATCAAAAGATAATAATAGTCATAAGCGTACTAATAAGAACGTTCCAACACCGTTAGAACTAAGTCAACCCCCTCCACACCCATACACTTCGAGATCGGCTTCATCATCTTCAAGTCATTTTCAGTCACCCTTATCTCCAAGCTCACCCAATGCCAATGCAGTCACTATTGGTGCCGATTCTCCCTCATCTATTAAGTCTATGTTCAGTCCTTCTAAGAGGTTCTTTGCAAGAAACAAGAACAAGGAATCGACCAGTCCTAACAAGAAAACTCATACAATAAGCTCATTATCGAACAGCTCGTCACTAAAATCAAAAAACAATGATAAGAAATCTACGGTCTACAATGATCTTATGGAACCACCACCTATTTTTGGAGCCACAAGCTCAACTTTGAGTGTAAATCATCCCCCCTCATCAACGTGCTCTCGTAAGAATTCTATATCATCCGTGAAGTCGAGTGGTCTAAGCAGAATTACAAGCTCCAGCTCTTCATTGAATTTAAATGCATATTTGACGGACGATACCTATTCTTTATCGTCCATGAAAGACCCTGCCATTACTGAGAAATTCAGGACTAATACTTCTAATAATAGTCATCAAGGCGTAACCGATGATGATCCTGATGAAGATGTGGATGAGACGTTTATCCTCCCGGATCACGAGCAATCTGATATGAAACAATATTCAAGCATGTCTGACTTCCTAGATAGAATATAACAATGTACATAGCAACAAGATACATGGCTTTATTTAGATGACCATTAGTATAAATTATTATGCACCAGCCTCATTAGAATGCACTATTATTTTTAAAATCACATATTTCTTGTGTGTCTACGTATAAGCGATCATGTAAAAGAACTACCAGTTCGTTTTTGGAAACATTTCCTGATTAAACTGAAAAATCAGGACTAAAGCCGAATGTATTTGATGATGGAATTGTTTGAAATTTTCCTAAAAGAAAACGTTTGTAAACAAAAACGAACACAGAACGCGAAATTATTTTAATTGCTATGGTAAAAGAAGGGGATTCGAAGCTCTTTAGGCAAGGCATTGCATCAAACGGAATTAATAAATGCATGTTTGTTCATTGTGAAGTGTGTGATAGTTTCATATGAATCTTGAATAGTAGGCAAAGATATTGTCACAGTTAGATCTTACCAAGAATTACACGTACTTAACGGCAAAGGAATTCAGGTGCTTGTTTGCAGAGCAGATCAATCTTTCTACGCCATTGTCAAGTACTGAGCGTGGCGCAAATTTGCATTGTAGCATCCTGATTCAGTTGCCGAAATATAGTGAGATACATATTCGTTGCACTTTTGGTTTACAAAGGTGGGTTACGCATACTGATCATTGTTTGATCAATAATTGACTTAAATTGTTTTGTAGAGAAATTGAATCGAAATATATATTCTATTGATCTCCTTGAATCACCATGAAAGACAGGGGTGATGGCATGATAAGTGACAATATAGCTGGCTTGAATCATTACAGGAATAGGAAAAAAGAATTTATGGATTCCAGAAACACAACGACGAAAAGGGATCGACCACTAAGTAGTTATTTTGATTCACCATCAAATACAAAGCCTATTGAGGCTACAGACTATTTCAGCTTGAAGGACGACGGCATTAATCAACTTCAAATTAACGATGAGCATGAAAACGAAACAGAAGACAATCATGAATTCACGTCTCCACTAGTCAATAGGAAACCATTCAGAAATTTGAGTAATTTTGTTAATAACCTTGAATTCACTAGTATGAGGAAGAAATTTTCTTCGTCAAAGAAAAGTTTAACTAGATCGATGACGCTGGTAGCCAAATATTCTAATATAGGACTTGAAAAAAATATATCTCGAGAAGATGAAGCAGAGAAGAAATTCCAAAATGAATTGGTTGATGATCCAAATAATGATCTGAATATCATTTGTGGATCACCTACACAGCTGATTTCTAGAAATAAGAGCATTCGTAGGATTCATTCGATGTGTCAGACCTCTAAAGAGAAAGAGACTTACAACATGGAAGACAATTCCCATTTATCCAAAACTTCGATTAACACCTTCAAGGTTGATAACGACTTATTACCTAGAATTAACGAGGATGAACTATTCAGAATTTTAAATGGAGATTACAAGGGGGAATTTGATGAATATATAATTATCGATTGCAGATTCAATTATGAATATGATGGGGGCCATATTAGAAATGCAATTAACATTACCTCTCAACAAGGTTTGGAAGAGAAATTGATAAATAATGTTGACAATTCTACTTCAAAAAGACAACTATACATTTTTCACTGTGAGTTCAGCATTTTTAGGAGTCCAACGATGGCATCTCACCTTAGAAAATGTGATAGAATCTTGAATAGCAATAATTACCCAAAATTAACTTACCCTGACATAGTAGTACTTGAGGGTGGTTACAAAGGATTTTACGACAAGTACAAGTCCTACTGTTATCCTCAAGCTTATGTTGAAATGAAAGATGTCAATTATCAAAAAACTTGCGAACTTGAAATGGGAAAGGTTAGACAAGCTAAAAAGTTACCTAGGGCCAAATCTTATAATCATTTCTTGGGAAATGGCTCTCTTTCAAATACTCATAACAGATCGAATTCTTTTACGACGATAACTTCCCATGCTGAAAATTTAAAAATTTTGAAGAGACAGAGGTCTACTTCAAAATTTAATTTAAGCAATAATGATAGTGATAATGAAACATTCATATATGGCACGCATAACATACCAGATAATAGGTTGACGAGGGCTTCAACATTTACATATACTCCATCCATATTCAATTCATCTCCAGCGAACAGCCCTAATATTTTGAGCAGCCTTGGAATGGATAATGAATTCCAGCCTCCACCTCCTTTAT
The DNA here is from genome assembly GCF_001447935.2 of Debaryomyces fabryi. NCBI lineage: Eukaryota > Fungi > Ascomycota > Pichiomycetes > Serinales > Debaryomycetaceae > Debaryomyces > Debaryomyces fabryi. Next base: position 64,930 of record NW_015385470.1, read on the forward strand.
TTAAGCTGAGTGGTCATCATAAATCGTTCTCAAACTCATCAAACTTTTCAACTTCATCAATCTCAATTAACTCATCGTCATCATCAATATGTTCTGATTTGGCATTTTCATCCACTGATTCGTTAACAGATTCGTATTCTTCTCCAGTTGGTGAAATGCCAGAATTCTTCGAGCCAAAGGGACATAATTTAACAAGCTACTTGAAAATGAATGCAAATAATAGTTCCTATAATCACTTGAATGGGAACAAACCATCCTTAATCAATTCGGTCTCAAGAAAACCTTCTGGACCAATTCCTCAATTACCAACACAACAAAGAAATACGATGTCAAGTTCTAGTAGCAATGCATCTACTGCATCCAATAAGACTATTGTATATCAGAATTCGAAGAATTTACCTAATTCATCCTTCAAATTTCCTCTTTCTTCGAATTCTAAAAATAAGGCATCTCGTAATTTGTCCCGAATCAATACTAATACAAAGCATTCAAGCAATTCATCTTTATCTAATATTAATGTTGTACCAACTGCAACTTCATCACCTATAATGAATTCTCCATTATCAATAGTGACTCCAATTTCCACTATAGATTCATCTAAAAGCAATCTATCTATTATTGATCCAATCAATGACACTCCTGTTGACTTTTCTGTACCAAGCTCGGCTAAAATACCTTTCCATCCTAGAAGAAGATCTGGCTCAATTTTGTCATCAGGTGGAGGAATACACAAATTTTTAGACTTAGATATTGATGAAGTGGAAGAAGAGGAGGAAGATATTATTGAGGATAATGATAGAACGCTCACTGATATCAAGTTAAAGAATAAAATATCAGATTTCATTCAAAAAAGCCCATTTAATTAGCACTTGCATTTATTATTATTTATACAAGGGTTAACTGCATTTCTTAGTATACTCTAATTAGTTTAAATAAATAATATATCATGAAACATATATTTCGTTTTATTCAAGACTTATAAACGGTAGATAAATAAATAGAGCAGCACAAGGCAAGTTTAAATCTTAGCCTTGTCAGTAACCAACTTAATAGCAGCATTGTTCATTGCAATGGTCTTTCTTTCGACAACGTGAACTTGGAAGATAACAGTATCACCTTGCTTCCAAGCAAGAACCTTAAGAGTTTCACCTGGGAAAACAATACCAGTAAATCTACCCTTAATTTCATTGAATGGACCAAACTTATCTAACAAGGCCTTAGCAGAAACACCTAAAGTACACATACCATGTAAGATTGGTCTATCAAAGTTAGCACCCTTTGCAAATTCTGGATCAAGATGTAATGGATTCCTGTCACCACTTAATCTGTATAATGCTGCTTGATGTTCACTGGTCTTAACTTCAATACTAAAGTCTGGAGAAGATTTTGGAGCATTGAATTGATTAACAGCAAATGATCTTCTATCACCATAGACCTTAGTTTCACCTTTACACTTTCTAATGAAGTAAGTTGCTTCATTTGTGAAAAGAGTTTCTCCGGTATTTACATCAACTGAAACCAGCTCTTGAACGACAATAGCATTAGAACCCTTTTGGGTAACAGATAATGGCTTGAATTCAGTTTTCAAAGTAGCCTCAGTTGGGACTGGGAACTTATCAAGCTTAAGATAATGTTCACCATGTAACAAAAACATTGGATTGAAACCCTCTAATAACTTGGCATAAGAGTGTGCGCCTCTACCTGACAAGAAAGTAACAATATGCCCATATGTTGGAACAACTTGGAAATCAGAGTCATTTTCATAAACGTATTTCAATTCATGAGAGTTAGCGCCAACACCAAGATTGTATAAAATGACGTCTCTATCATTGTAAGAGTGGACACTATCATTTGGATCTTCATCTTCATCTTCATCATCATCATCATCATCATCATCTTCGTCTTCATCGTCATCACCAACAGCACTAAGGATGGCCATAGATGAATCCTGGGTTGTCCTTGGGTTGAAAGTACCGGTTGAGAAATCGACAACATCTTTAATGTGGTCTCTAACGAATTCAGGGGTAGTGTTTTCGTCCTTTGAGACAGCACCCTTAGCTCTCTGCCATCTGGTGTTACCAATCCAGCCACCACCGACTTCGAATAATTCACCAGTTACAGGAACATCATCAGAAGCTAAGTAGACTAATAATGGAGCAACCTGATCTGGGTGGTACAAGTTTTTGTCATCCTCATTGAAGATAGTTAAAGTCATAGCAGTTTCGGCATGTGGAGCAACAACATTGACCTTAATATTGCTCTTGGCACCTTCAATGGCAAGGGTTCTAGAAAGACCAATAATGGCAGCCTTAGCAGAAGCGTAGTTAGCTTGACCGAAGTTACCGTAGATACCAGATGTTGAAGTAATATTCACAATTCTACCAGCCTTCTTCTCCAAAAAGTGTGGCCATGCTAATCTGGCCAAGTTGAAGGTACCGAATAAGTGAACCTTCTGGACAATTTCCCAGTCAGCATCGCTCATCTTGGCGAAAGATTTGTCTCTTAAAACACCAGCGTTATTGACTAAAACATCAATGGTACCATACTTGTTAATTACATTATCAATAATTGCTTGCGAGTCTGAAGCAACATCATGTTTATCACCGTGGGCTTCACCACCATTCTTGATAATTTCGTCTACAACTTTAGATGGATCCTTGAAATCGTTTACAACGACCTTGGCACCATATTTAGCGAACCATAAGGCATAGTCTCTACCTAAACCAGCACCAGCACCGGTAATTAAGACAACTTTACCCTTCAAGGATACCTTTGGAGCGCCAGATAAGTCATTAGGTGGCAATTCTTTTGCAGCAGTAATCAATGACTTGTAGTCATTCAACATAAATGGATGTTGGTTCTTTAATAATTCTGGTTTCTTTGAATCATCGAAATTCACGATTTCTTCGAATCTTTTGGCAACAGCTTCAGCAGTGAATGTTTCATCTGGCTTGAAGAGGATACCACCAGATCTTTCCCATCTGATTTGGCCGTAAAATCCAGCAGCCACTTCAAAGATTTGACCACTCAATTCGTTATCATCACTGGTCAAGTATAACACTAATGGAGCAACCTTGGCAGGTGATAATTGTTCCAAAATTGGTGGTGGTAAGATCGATTCGGTCATTCTCGATCTAGCAAGTGGTGCAATGGTATTAGCCTTAATGTTGTATTTTTCACCTTCCTTAGCTAAAGTTTCAGCAAAAGAGGCCAATCCTAACTTAGCAGCAGAGTAATTGGTTTGACCAAAGTTACCATACAAACCAGCTGGAGAAGCAGTGTTGAGAACTCTACCGTACTGTTGTTTTCTGAAGTATGGCCATGCAGCATGGGTAACCTTGTAGGCACCATTAAGATGCACGTCAACTACCAACTTGAAATCCTTTTCTTGCATCTTCTTGAAAGAGGCATCTCTCAAGATACCAGCATTGTTAACAATGATATGCACAGTACCGAAGTTCTTGACGGCGGTTTCAACGATCTTGGCCCCGTCTAACACGTTATTGTAATCAGCGACAGCAATTCCACCGGCCTTTTTGATTTCATCAACAACATCGTCGGCGGCGCTTGAGTTGCCACCATCTCCTTTAAGGGATCCACCTAAATCGTTGACAACAACCTTGGCGCCTCTCTTTGCGTATTCCAAACAGTAGTGCTTACCGAGACCACCACCGGCTCCGGTAACGACAACCACCTTATCTTTAAATGATATTTCTGACATTTTCTTGATTTAACTTATAATAAAAAGAATTGTTAACCTACGTGCCGTTCAATTCAATTCTTACTATAGCGCTATTAAATTGCTAGCCTAGAATTTCTAAAGCAATTTGTCTTTTTTTATATATAAAGCGTTTGCGGGGTTGAGCTCGGCCTGTGAAGAGATCGAGTTGACATCGGTTGAGAATTTTAACTGAGGTCTCTTTCCCCGGACTTATCCCTTGTATAACCGAGGAACTGGTTACTCACCACCAACTAAAGTGTGGCCGTTTAGGCAATTCTATATGGTTTATAAGAAGACGAAGAATCTACGCTATTTAGATATTCATGGCGAATCAAGATGTATACGTTGGGAAAGAGAAGATTATGTAGTGGTGAATAGATTGTATCAGGGCAAATTGGACCTATTTCCAAATTCTCATATTCAACTGTGGTATGCAGTGGTGGAGCTCAGGAAACGGGTAAATTGTGCGGTGTATGCTTCCATAGATAGTGGAGGTGTGGTCGTAGAGAAGGATGGAAGAAACTACCGAGGTTGTGACGGTAGAGATAACCGCGGACTAAGGGTTCGAGCAACATGCTAGTGGGGAGTGGTGAACGGATGTAATGTAGGATGTGAAATGAAAAAAAAAGATCCGGGCTCGAACCCTGGGACTTAGTCTTGGTTCGAACCTAGGATATGCCTACATTAACCTAATCCAAAAGAGGGGAAGGATCGCGAGTGTGGAATGAGCCAGCTCCAGTTGCATACCTCTTTTGGGATATCGACCCGGGCGAAAATGGCAGAATTGAAGTTTATTTTTCAATATGCCCTGTGTGGGATAGGCTTTTTTTGATTTCTAAGACGGAGCTTAATTGGTTGTGAAGACGAAACTGGTTCTACAGCAATGACCAACTCATACGCAGGTAGCCAAGACGCCGGCGAAGCATTGTTGCAGAGCAATGGACTGGCAAATATTAAAGATAAAGTTGACGTAAATGAAGGCGGAAATAAGGCATCCCGGGGAAGAAAAGGAAGCTCTAGTGGGGATAGCTATACTAGAAATAAAGAAATGGACGAATTTGAACACAGACAGAGACAATGGTACAGGTTGGTAATCTTTGACTTGGTATTATGGATGTTTTCGGTGGTATGTGATTGTTTTTTCAGGGAAATACGTCCCAGAGGAGCGTTCAGGCTTCCTCGTCTGGGACCGGTTATTTTCGTGGCTGCTCCACATGCCAACCAGTTTGTAGATCCAATCATCTTGATGGGACAGGTGAGAAAAGAGGCCCAAAGGAGAGTGTCGTTTTTGATCGCTGCTAAGTCGTACAAGCAACGGATTATTGGGTTTTTGTCTCGGTGCCAATTTTCAATTCCGGTAGTACGAGCACAAGATAACTTGAAAAAAGGTAGTGGGAAGATTTTCATTAATGTGGAACTGGATCCGTGCCGTGTGACAGGGAAGAATACCAAATTTTTGCTGGAATGTACAGTCCGGGGTATGTTGGCTTTGCCTCAGTCATTGGGTGCTTCTGAAATTCTGGAAATTATCTCAGACACTGAGATAATTATTAGAAAAGAATTTAAGCGTACCGAGCAGATCACCACTTTACTCAAAAATGGTACATCTTTCAAACGGGCAGATAGAATCGATCAGAAAAAAGTGTATCAGATCGTGTTTAGACATTTATCTTTAGGCAACTGTATTGGTATTTTCCCAGAAGGTGGTTCTCATGATAGAACAGATTTATTACCACTTAAGGCTGGGGTTGCAATCATGGCTTTAGGTGCTATGGAATACAACCCAGATTGTAATGTCAAAATTGTTCCTTGTGGTATGAACTATTTTAATGCTCACAAATTCAGATCAAGAGCTGTTGTCGAATTCGGCCATCCTATTGAAATCCCTAAGGAACTCGTTAAGAAGTATCTGAATCCTGAAACAAATCGTGAATCAGTTAAGGAATTGTTGGATCTTATCACCACTGGGTTGAAGGCAGTTACCGTGACGTGTGAAGATTATGAGACTCTCATGGTTGTTCAAGCTGCTAGAAGATTATATGCTGGTAATTTTGTTCAATTTTTGCCATTACCATTGGTTGTTGAAATGAACAGAAGATTAGTTTTAGGCTACCAGACATTTAAAAACGATGAGCAAATCAAAAGTTTGAAGGAAAAAATTATCATTTACAACAATAAGTTGAAACAGTTGTATTTACCAGATCATCATGTCGAAGCTTGTGATGAATCTCATAAATTGAGAGTTTTACCAATTTTACTCTTCAGAATCGTCAAATTATTTTTATTAATGTTATTAGCCTTACCTGGAGCAACATTGTTTTCTCCCGTATTCATATGTACTAAGTGGTATTCTAAGAGGAAGGCAAAGGTAGCATTAGCTAACTCGACTGTGAAAATCAAGGCTAACGATGTAGTTGCTACTTGGAAAATCTTGATAAGTATGGGTATTGCTCCTTTAGTTTACAGTTTTTATGCATCAATTGGTACATGGTATTGCAATAAATATAAAACCTTTGAAGACTGGAATGTCAGTTCAGTTTTTATTTGGTTTACATTATACATGCTTGGAGTAACCGTTACTTATTCAGCATTGCTTACTGGTGAACAAGGCATGGATATTTTTAAATCTATTCGTCCCTTATACTTATCGATCACATCGGGATCTTCTATTAAAGATTTAAAGAAGTTAAGAAACGAATTGTCTGAGGAGATTACGTATGTGGTTAATCACTTCGGTCCTGAATTGTTTCCAAATGATTTTAACTTATTGAAGTTAAAGGATCATTTGAAGATTTCTGATAATGTGGAATACGTTGATAGTGACGAAGAAGAAGAAAGAAAGACCCAGGAAGTGAGAAAGAGGAGAATGAAAAACCGTAAAGCTGCTAGAAGAAAGCATACTCAGGATGAAAACACCGATTCAATTAGTGGATTATCATTAGACGAGAAACATTCGTCTTCGGTCTCTGACGGAATTTCTTTAATGAATTCTGATAATTCATTAACTAATATTCCAATGTTTTCTGATTACCATTTGCACATGAATGCAAAGAACCCAGATATAAAGCTTGAACAACAGTCTGTTATTCATCTGTCTGCGTCAATAGCCGACGATTTCAACTACAAAGTCCACAATTCACCTGCCGGTAAGCCAAGTGTTTCAAGAAAGGATTCAAATTCGCAAATTGAATTGAATTTCGGTAATCTCAAAGGCCAACAATCGAAATCACGGTTGAGTGACAAAATCAAATATAAGATTAGGGAAAGTAGAGATAAAGCATCAGATAACTGAGTACACTGATACGCGGTCGATTCGTTACTGCATTAATTTGATTTCAATTTCTAATTTAATTAACTTTATATGTACATGAGTTATATAT
>NW_015385471.1:0-71651 GCF_001447935.2 Debaryomyces fabryi
AGCTTCTTCCTCAACATCAGCCTCAGCGTCATCAATAGATTCTTCCTCTACGTTTAACTCAACATCATCAACAGTTACTTCTTTATCAGATTCAACTGAGCTAGGCTCATCAAAACCATCGTCATTATCAGAAACGATATCGGCTTTCAATTCTGCTTCGGAAGTCGTAACCAATTCATTTTCTTCATCTTCCGTGATATCGTTAGTATCTGTTACTAAGTCTTCACCTGCATCTTTGCCTTCACGAGTAACATTATTTTGTATTTCTTCCTCAGATGCATCTAGGGTTTCAGTCAAAATAGAGTTAGTTTCGGTAGCAACATTGGATATTTCAGTTTCATCATCCTCAGTCATAGGATTAGTTTCAGCAGCTTTCAATTCAGTTGTCTCAATAACCGTAGACTCAATAATGTTCCCCATAGAAGCATTTGGGGCATTAATGATGGTAGATTGTTCAATGTAATTATTTGTATCATTAAAAAATGTTTCGGTGTTAATATCGTTACCTTTTGTTATTTCATCAATATCCTTAGTAATATCTCTAATATCTATGTTATCACCAGAAGAAGAAATATCAGTTTGTACGATAGTTGATGCAATTTCAGTGGTTTCTGTAGAATATGTTTCTACGAGACTTGTGAGAGAAACTTTAGTCGACTGAGAAGTCTCATTTTCATCCCATTCGTCCATTTTAAAGTATTGCTTTGTGGTATCGTCACCATCGACATTTTCGCCTCGTATCTTCTCTTTAACGAATTGGTAACCTGCAACTCCATATTCATTGGCAAGCTTAAAGCCTACTTGACCATAATGACTAGATAAGTCATAAAGCTGTTCCAATTGGCCATTTTCATAACACTTTTGTAAGAAGACTGCAACTAAACAAGCAATAACTGCCATAAAAATGTAATTAACTAGGGTGCCAATAATAGACTTACCATTTGAATAATTAGAGGGAATTTTCATAACGTGAAGTGTATTGGCTGCACTCACCGATGCGAGTTTTGTTCCACTTGGAGAAAACGCAACTTTTGTTATCGCAAAGCTGTGCAACTTGGTGAAAGTTTTGATAGTTTTAAAATCTGACAATCTAAGAACCGTAATAGAAGTATCATTCCCTGCTAACGCCACAAGGCCTTGCGAGAGAGAGATATCCATTGCAGTTATACCTTTTATTTTAGTAGAGACATCACGCTGCTTGATAATTTTCTTATCAGGAATGGAATACTGGAAGATTGATACACCCTTGCCATTTTTCAAGCTGGCAGTCAAAATGATATTCGAATCGTCAATGAATCTGACCTTCGAAAGATTATATTTAGCTAATGCTTTATTGGATACTGAATTGGCAGATGATATTGTATTTCCTGTGACTGTTGATACGGTCTCGATGGATGACGCCGTTATGTAGCATAACGTTTTTCCATCGTCACCTGGGCTCAAGTGAAAGTCCAAGATATCGACATCCCTTTCAGGTCTAAATTTGAAGTTAAGCTCTAATAAGTCTGGATTGAAGATGTATATGACAGAGGGGTTTCTGGATGTCATCAAACAACCCACCGAGTTATGAGATGACAAACAGACGATCTTGGGATATTCTCCTACCCCTTCGCCACTAATATCCTCCTCCAATTGAGCTGCGTCTACAAATCTTAGGTGCTCCTCACTAGTAAACACATACTTCCGCAAGTTATTATTGATATTCATCGACTTCAACAACTGCGTCGATTGATTACACCCAACAAAAACCGAAAAATTGTCCTCGTTGTCTGCCGAATCCTTAGCAATATCCAAACACATTGGCGAATCTTCATTCTTAGGCAATACAATCTCACGGAACTTCTGTAATCTTTTAGTCTTATCCGATATCTTCAAACTGCATTTGACAGCCGTGATCTTATTAGGAATACCGTTGTTACCTTCTCCACCTCCTCCGGTAACAATTATGGTCTTATTGTTAACGAATTTTGCCCCATATATAGGATATCCAACGTCTATAAGACCCGACTCTTTAGTGGACATAGTGATTTCCTCTATCTAATATGGTTTATTATAATTGATTCCTTCTAAAGTTTGTATGTTTATTATACGTGGCGGCTCGATCTATTTTTATTGTCTATTTGTCGTGCACATAAAATGTCTAACATGAAAAATCCTAATGAAGTAAAGAAACGACTTCAATCAGTCATAGCAACAGCAAGAAGGAGTAGATGAGCGTGAAGACTGTTCTATCGATTCTGTCGCATGTGGTTCATGGATATGTTGGTAACAGATCGGCGGTTTTCCCATTGCAATACAGTGGATGGGACGTGGACGCTATAGATACGACCAATTTTTCAAATCACCCCGGCTATGGTACGTTCAAGGGCAAGCCAAGCTCTCCAGAGCTTATTGAGAGTCTCTTTGAGGGTATTAGTGATATAATCAATGCAGATAGGGACTATGACATGATTTTGACCGGATATGCCCCCAACGAAGCTGTGCTCAAGGTGATCCATCGGAATGTGAGAGCTATCTTCCAGAAAGCACATACTAGACCAGTGTGGGTGCTAGATCCAGTGTTAGGTGACAACGGTAAGCTCTATGTGCTGGAAGAAGTGGTTCCCGCGTATAAGGACATTCTTGCAAGCGGATATGTGACTGTGGTGACTCCCAACCAGTTTGAGTTCGAGTTGTTGAGCGGCACGCCGGTATCAAGCTGGGAGTCGCTTGTGGATGCATTCGAGAAGTTTAATCAACAGTACAATGTGCCATATGTGGTACTATCGTCGGTCATATTAGACAACCGCATGTATTCCGTGGGCTTCACGGCCGCGGAGCCCAAAAACAAGATATTCTATATCCCTATTGACAAAATTGACTGTAACTTCAACGGGTGTGGTGATTTGTTTGCAGCCTTGCTAGCCAATGCCTTCTACTCGAACAGATCGATTCTCACTCCAAGGGTGTTGAGCGATGTAGTGATTAAGCTCACCAAGATATTGAACCATAGCTACGATTGTGAGAAATTAATTACTGGCTCAAACGAGATAAAACTGGTAAAGGACATCCGCATAGTGTCGCTGAGAGAGGTGCTATTACTGGATAATGGTAACGATCTCGTTGATGCCGCTAAATACTTATAGATTTGTTTAACTTGATAAACGTAGAGATACTGTATCACGCACTATCTAGAAATTTTGTAATCGCCACATTGATATTTGATAACGAAATCCATATCAAAAGTAGATAAAACTTTACACAATTATAAACGATATACTTGATGAAATTATGAAACAACTAGGAGAACAATATCCTTTGATAAGTCCGAAGAGACCTAGGAGAAAAGGAGGGCTTTCCATCGCGACTTACGTTGCTGTTTTGACGTTGATGGCATACGGGTGCATACGGTACGTACCCAAATATATTTTATCAGGGGGATGGTATCAAGCTCACAATGATGTTGTCGATGGGTTTGACCGTGGAGAAGCTATAGAAGTGCATACGGATGGAACTACATTCGAATTGAAGCATATATTCCACCGGGGAACGGGATCACATAATCATCGGGTTCATCGTAGGTTGGATATAACGCAGGAGTATCTTGAAGCCCATAACGAGGAATTGGAGGAGCTTACAACAATGGAGACAGAAGAGGTTGATGAGAATAATCTACAAGAAGTTTACGATGCTTACGACTGGCCCCAGGCGCACAAGGGCAAGAATCCGTGGACCATCAAACTACCAATCAGACAGTCAGTTACTAAAGGAGTAGTGAAGAGGTTGAAGGAGCGTCATACACCTAATTTCTTGGACTCGTATTTGGCATATGCATTATCCGTGAAGGGTAATCCAGCACTTTTGAACAAGATTGATCTCGAGTGGGAGGAAGAGCACGAAATACCGATTCCTGACGTCAAGGACCGAGACACGGTGGTGTCGTTGGCTACGATTTCGTCGAATGCATACGTTAAGTTTCCTAAGGATGACAAGGAAAAGAAGAGACTGGATTGGATTGACGTGGGCGATCCGTGGGTGCCAGACGAAAACCATACCGATATTAACTTTGGATGGGCTGACGATGGACTTCGTGGTCACGTATTTGTGAGTACAGACAACAAGACAGTGGTGATTGGAATCAAGGGTACATCGGGAGCAGGGCTTATTGGTACAGGACCAGAAGAAACTACTGCCAACGATAAGTTGAACGATAACTTACTTTTTCTGTGCTGCTGTGCCCGTGTGGGCTATATGTGGACCACTGTGTGTGACTGCTACCAGAAGGCATACACCTGCGACCAAGACTGCCTCGAGAAGGAGCTCATGCGCCAGGATCGTTACTACCAGGCGACGCTCGACTTGTATCGTAATGTGTCAAGTCTCTACGACCCACTGACCACCAACATCTGGGTCACAGGGCATTCACTTGGGGGTGCTTTGGCATCACTTGTGGGTAGAACATACGGGCTACCAGCCGTAGCATTTGAGGCCCCTGGCGAGATGCTAGCCACTCGTCGCCTTCATCTTCCCCAGCCTCCAGGGCTTCCCAAGCACTTGGAAAATATCTGGCATTTCGGTAACACGGCCGATCCTATCTACATGGGGGTGTGTAACGGCGTCTCCAGCTCGTGCAACGTTGCCGGGTATGCAATGGAAACTGCCTGTCACACCGCACACCAATGCGTGTATGATGTCGTGACTGACAAAGGATGGCGGGTGAATCTTCTCAACCACCGTATCCACACTGTCATCGATGACATTATCCTCGCTTACAACGATACACCTCCATGTGTGCAACAACCTCCATGCCGAGACTGCTTTAACTGGCGATTCACCTCTTCCGACGACAATAAGAATGATGAGCCGTCGTTACCCAATCCGTTGCACCCAAAACCACCTTCCACGGTATATTCTTCGAATATGCCCCATGCACAATCGCCTAATGCATCTCGTCCGCTCAGTACCCTCTGTACAGAGTCTTCCTGCACATCCTCCTTCCAATCAGTGTCGTCCTTATTCTCAAGCCTTCTTCCAAGTCATCCTTCGAAAAATCCTCACCGATGCTTGCGTAGAACATGGTACGGTCGTTGTACCAAATGGGACACAATAGCGTAGCCCATCATGCATCTAGCATATAGACCCTAGAAACAATAGGATTGCGCAGTTTCCAAGTGCCGCACTATTATACTATTGCAGACATAGAAAGAACTTACGTCCCAATATGAAATAAATAGCAAGAATAACTCTTTGGATTAGGAAATACATAAACAAACCACCTTCTTGGACCGGATTCAGCTCTATTTGTAGTTACCAAATTCACTAAATAGGTAATTCATTTGTATTGCGTTAGTTCGTTGTTTTAGGTATTTTCGATTGTTTATTAAAGATTTAAATGACTTAATCAGTTAAATACAAAAAGATATTTTCAGCGAAGGTTTAGCCCCATAAGCATTTTTTTATATAAGAATTTTTCCTTCTTTTATAAATTAAACATATTTGATATATTTCTTTCTGAATAGTCAATTGAATCAATTGGAATTACAGTAAACCATGAAAATTATCAATACCATTTTGAATATTGTCCTTTTAGCGGGAACATGTTTGTTATTGTTGCTCGTCATCTTATCGGGGGCTTCAGACAACTTCCCATTGAATAAGTTCTACTGGATTAAGGCTGATACATCGCTGATTTCTGGTGCTCCAAGCTCTGCCGCATGGACTTTCTGGGGTGTTTGTGAAGAAAAGGATTTCAGCAAATGTTCACTGGGTCCAGCATACCCAATTTCACCAAAGGATAACTTTGACACAACCAAAAATGTGCCAAAGGACTTTGTTGACAACAGAAACACCTACTTCTACTTGTCGAGATTTTCATTTGCATTTGCTCTTGTGGCCATTGGTTTCGCTGGTATCGCCCTTATTGTTGACTTGCTTGCATTCTGTTTCCAAGTTATCGACAAGGTTGTAGTTGCGTTTGTCGCATTTGCGTTGTTCTTCATTGCTGCTCTTGCTGCTTTCCAAACGGCTGTTGTGGTGTTGGCCAGAAATGCCTTCAACCAAAACAACATGCACCCTGATGTTGGTCTCAAATTGTTGGCTATCACCTGGGCCGCAGTGGTTTGTATTTTGCTTGTTTTCTTCAACACCTGTTTTGCTAACATCTCCAACTCCTACAAGAAACACATGTCCAGAGTTAGAGAAAGCCAAGGTGTCAACGACACCTCTGGCCCTGTCGCCACCCAGGGTGATGACTCTTCTTTCACCAGAGCTAATGCTGGTCCTGTCGACCCAGAAACTAGAGAAGCTGACAATGGTGGCATCAGATTTTTCAAGATTAAGAGAAATAACCAAAAGATCTCCGATGATGAAAGCATCTAATCTTCGTCTTTTATCTTAACAATAGTTAATACATTCTTCTAACGATACCATTTCAGTTTACTTTTTCTATATAACTGACGATGAATTTACTTTAATATTATAATCGCTTTTGTTCCTTATCTATTTAAAATCGCTCTTGTTTTTATTTGTATTATTAATAAAGTCCTAATCATACATGCTCTTCCTGTAGCCGTCTGGTGTCTCGACGCTATTAGCCACCATGTTCATACGCTTTGATGGGTGAAATGGGCCTAATTGCTATTATGACCTCCTATATATAAAATCGATGTTACCCACACGCACTCTAATTTTCGATGTTCCCCTGGCCCTATGATTAGCTATAATATATTTTATTCCATTCTTTTCGATTTCGAAAGAACTATTGTTTGATAAATATCTGTTTGATGAAATAATTGGTTAGGCTAAATATTGTTTGAAAGACTGAAGTTTATTAGCAGGTATTTTGAGAAAGATAGCAAATAAGCATAAAAATTACGGCATTAGCGGTTTTTACATAAGAAGCGGAAAAAGTGACGGAAGCGACAGGAAGAATGCCAACAGAAAACGAATCTCATCACCGCCATCATGGATTGAGAAATATATTCAAAAAGGAACATAGTCCTGGGTCTAACTCAGATTCTGGGAAAGAATCGGTACATGGGTCGCATGTTGGGTTATCGAAGCTTTTTCACCATAATGGAGATTCAAAGGCCGAAGTGCCTAGTGGGTCCAGCGGAGGGCGAATTTCGAGAACCCCGTCGGTTCTATCGATGAGGAGACATAATTCGAATATGACAAGGACGAATAGCAACATTGAAAACGAGAAGACCCCTAAGAAGTTATCGAAGGCCGAAACGATGGCACATCTTCAGCAGATCAACAAGAATAATGCTGCCAGAAGTGTACGACTGACAAACGAATTGAGGTCGGGGGCACCGGCTACAGGAGCCCGTGGGGGTGGATTAGCCATCACCCCAAACGCTAACCACCTGCATCACGAGAAGATAAAGTATAATCCGTTTGGAGTTAATAAAAGTCCTTCGGCAGAACATCCAAGTACCAGTTTTTACTTGTCGGGAGGGCCTGATGCTAACCGAGTGTTGAACAATCCTGTGGCCGATCCTAATGACTTTTTGCCGGATGAATTGAAGCAAGAGCACGTCAATCTTTTGGAAGATTTTGAAATCGATATGCAGAACAAGAAGTTGGGAGATGGAGGATCGTCGGATGTACGTATAATCAATGCGGCCCATAATAAAAAGAATGTTTATGCCTTGAAGAAGTTCACATTGCTCGACAAGGAGAGTGACGATGATTTCTATAAGCGGGCAATAAAGGAATACATTATTTCTAAGAAAGCAAGCAATAGCAGACATGTGGTCAACACCATAATGATGGTGAGGATCCAATCCCAAGCAAATTTAACCAGGGGATGGGGTATCATCTTGGAATTATGTAAAGGTGGTGATCTATTCAACGCCATAATAAAGCTGGGCTGGAAAAGCTCGCCATTGAACGAAAAATACTGTATTTTCAAACAAATAGCACACGGGGTTAAATATTTACATGAATTGGGCATAGCCCATAAGGATCTAAAACCAGAAAATGTCTTAATTGATGGTAGAGGAATTGCCAAATTATGTGATTTCGGCGTTAGTGGCTATGGTAATGAAATTAAAGGAGATACGTCGTCACCGATTAAACTATCTACTGCATATGTTGGTTCACCACCATATTCTCCCCCAGAAGTCATGAAATTAAAGGATGTGAATGGTAGTGATGTCAAAAATTGGGCATATGACCCGTATAAGATGGATTGCTGGGGTTTAGGAATGTTACTTTTTTGTATTGTTTATCGTGGTGTCCCATTTTCATCTGCATCTCCTAATGAACATGCTTACAGAGACTACAAATTTAATCACAGTCGTTATGCAGGAGATCATCCTAACTTTAAAACTAACCAAGAAGTTACAAAGGGTCCTGGAAGTGAGTTTAAATGGGCACTGCAATTTCACTCCTCCGGTGCAGCTAGAGTTGCTTGGAAGCTATGTGACCCGTCAGTCTCCAATAGATACACTATGGATTTATTATTCGCAGACCCCTGGTTCACTGAATTGGAAATGTGCATTTATGAACATCCTGACCAAGATGTGAATCCTATTGTTTCGCCACCAAATTCTTCAAATCCATCATCGGGGCAGACTTCCCGTGCACCTTCACGTAAGGCAACAATTGGTTCAAATTATGACAGTGATGAACTCCATTCATCATTTAGAAGTATGTTAGATTTGGGCGGTCAAAGTAATGATACCAGTCCAAACGTAAACCAAAATGCAAAGTTTAATCATGAAGATGATTACCGTGACAGAGATGATGGCTCGATTCACTCAACTTCTTCAATTACCCACACTCCTTTGAAACTTCACAGAGGCGATAGAGCGAATTCATACGATCGTATAGAAAATCAAGAAGGGTTTGAAGGTATGGATAACGACACATCATCAGAGTATTCAAATTCAAAAAGATCGATGCTAGATCCATTGGATGAGCCCGCTCTCAAAGATTCGCAACAACTATCGAGTGCTAACTTGCCGGCATTGAAAGAGGATGAAGTAGAAACATTTGATAACGTAAGTAAACCACAAGAGAATATGTCTACAGCTTCATCGATTCTGTCGTCAACTCGGAAGGGTTCCGGAGAGCCGCTCGTCCCCAATGAAAGTGAGAGCTGTGACGATGCTGCACCTAAAAAGAAATCGCTTCCTAATCTACATGAAAAGACCTTAAAAAATAGTCCAGACTTACATATAGATACCAATGGCATATGTGAGCTAGGTTATAAGATTAAAAAGCATCATCATGTGGGAATAAGTAATTTTACTGTTTCTGGATCATTATCTAGAAAACGATAAATTAGAACCATAAAGGGAAATTTTTATTTTCAGTTTCGTCATTTGGCTTATGAGTGTTTAAATATACAATAAATAATATATACTAAGTGCGTGGATATACTTCGGTTGCCAGACAAGATTTAGAGCAATATGATTACAGGCTTAATATGACATATAATAACGTAAATGTACATTTTTTTATATTAAACAGAAAACTATTTCATGACTTAAAAAAACCCGGACTAAAAATTGATATAAAATTAATGTTCAAGGTAAACTTAAGCTTCTAAAGCAACTCTACCCTTTGGGTTAGTGACCTTAACACCAAGCTTCTTAGCCTTAGCAACAATTTCAACTCTGTTTCTGGCAGAAACATTGTGGGAAATTTCAGCAGCGTAAGTCTTAGAGTGTAATAATAAAACATCTAAGTCCTTGACGTTCTTGACTAAGAAAGCCTTGTGGCCGGATGGCATCATGTGTCTAGTCTTTTTGTTGGAACCGTAACCAATGTTTGGTTGTGAGATGGTACCTCTGAATCTTCTTCTGACACAAGAGTCAATACCCTTTTGCTTTCTCCAGTTTTCAGCGACACGGTGGTATCTGTCAGAGTGGTGTCTCTTGAACTTCTTGGTGTGCTTTTTAACAATCTTTGGGTGTGGAAGTGAAGCAGCCACTAAAATATATGTTAGTACTCAGTTTATATAATATACTATAAACTCGTTCATTATCAAAACTATCGTCTGGTATTCTAATTATCCCACGTCCATTAGTACTCTCACTTGTTCTTCATATTCAAAGACCATATTAATCATTTTCCATCTCTGGCTCTGTTGATCGGCCTTCTATCCATATTCCATCATTTTTCATAATTTTTCATCTCCATTTCTATGTTCTCCTGTCTACATTTCTCTCCTTCGAATCCAGCTCAATAGTTCTGTCTAATAATACGCTATTCGTTTATACGTTTCCATGTTTCAACATACTTTTTGTTAATGTGTGATAAGCTATATTAAGTGTAAATTGTCTTCCCTAATAAAAAATTTTCATATAAAATTTCTCAGTCTACCAGAGACGATACCAGAACGACAACAAAGATGGTATTGCCACGACAATCTCCCGAAATTTGTAAAAATGAGCTCTCTAGCCATATACAGGAATATATCAGCTTCCGGTGGGGAGTTGCGATAGCACAAAACGCCACAAGGTCTAAACCCTAAAAGCACGCACGCGGAATAGAGTTGGAAGCTTAATTTTAATTTGAGTTTCCAGACGTGGGTTTGTGGTGAAAAGATGTCCCAAAGGGGTATCTGGTTACCGCAGGGCACTCTCATCGAAGCACAGCACAAATAGAGATGGTTTGCAGGTTATACTGGCATATTATTACGGATTGTTTACAGGTTATGATCATTTACGATTACGGTAGAAATTGCTGCCAAACAAACAAGAAAGAGCTGGTTGAAATCAATCGAAGAGATATACGAATAAACACCCATAGAAGCGACAAATTGTTTCAATATTACGTTCATCGAATTATATAGCACTAACGAAGACATATAGCATTAAAGGTGCAATGGTTAATTTCGTGAGGGACGATATATTGTATTATGGCGGGTTGGTATTGGGCGCTTGGGTGGTTGGATGGTATCTAATATATTTGGTGAGTGGGTTCCATTTGAAGACTATAGGCATAAACAATGGGATACTGTTCAATGGGATCAGCTATAGTAATAAGAAGGTAAGTTTGACACTCAGGTCGTTCAGGTTTCGGTTGTGGGGTAACTCAAGAAAGATAGTGATGGATGATTTGGTGATAAAATTGCATAGCGGTGATTCCAACACGAAGGGGACCAAAACGCCCGAGAAAAAGGAAGATTGTGGCAATGAGAGCCTTGATTTGGCAATATTCCCTTCGAATTGGATTGCCAGGGTCGTTGTGCGGTTCATCCTTGGACATGTACCGGGCATCGACATTGGGTTGAAGCATATGATGTTGATACATCCAGACTCCACATCCACTACAATTGAATATTTGAGGTTCATGTTGGTTTCGAGGTACAGCAAGAAATCTGAGAGTGATGTGAAGTTCTACACTACGTTAGTGGTGAACGACGTAACGAATTCGAGTGAATCTGACAGTTTAAAGCTGGTACCTCCCTTGTCATTGCAAACTTTAAAGGTTCAATTGAACTTGCTGATAAATATGAACCAAGGAAATGTTCATAATATTCAGGTGAGGCTCTTTACCGATGAATTCAAGTGTGTTATATTTCGAACTGCCAAGCTCTTCATCGACAGAATTAAGAGAGACATGGAATTCAGTGACAAGAGTAATGAGCCTGGAGTCAGATTTACCCCTGAAACTAAAAACGAACCTAAATTTAATTATCCTGAAGAGGAAACTTCGAAGCAAGAAGATGCCGGTTCATCTAAGCTTCAAACTAAATTTGATAAATTTATCAAAATTAGGAATAAATTATATCCAGTAATCAAGGAGATATCCTTCAGTTTAGACAACTCAGAATTATTGGAAATTCCATTTGCAATTACGGATAAGAAGATGTCCTTCAGTGATTATTTTGATTATTCTTCTCGTAAGCGTTCTTTGAATTTATTTTCTAAAAGCATTTCATTCAATTACCTGAAGTTAAATAAAACAGCTGCCGGATACCATGTTTTATTTGATTCCGAAACAGACGACCCATTTCAAGTTAATACTTCTATTCAGTCTTTAAAGATTAATTATTGCAAACACACTACAGAAAACGGTAAGACAACTTGTCGCAAAGATGAAATTCTAAATATTCCAAATTTTAACTACACTTACAAATCGAACATTTTAGATTGTATGGTTAGGGATAGAGGCTTTGAACACTGTGTAACAGAATTTGCCGCTTCAGCTTGCAGCCCCATGATTGATCTCAATACCGCCCAATTGGCAACATTGATATACAATTGCGTTTTAATAAAGAAATATTTTACTTTAAAGCAATTGAAAAAGAGAAATAAAAAAATGAATCATGAAATAATTAGGGAACATACTAATGTTAACGATACTGATTCTGACGGTGACGATATCGACACAACACAAGTAGACTCCGATACTAATGATGATCTTGAAAAATCATCTCGAGCAAAATATAGACATAAGTTGCTTAAACTTCTCAAAGATTTTTTTCCCAAGGTTGATACAAAGTTTGTCATTGAACAGCCAAGAATTATATTAAGGCACCACGATAAGGTTTCCGGTAAGGTTCAAATATTAGATTTTTCATATTCGCTATTAAACCTTCACACATTCACCACTTCAACAAGAGACTACAACATAAATTGCCATGTAATACACCCTTGTGTTAATTACGTAGAAAAAACTAACTTATCGTCAAAAGTCGAGAACGATAAAGTAATCAAAAAAGAAATATTAAGTTTCAGATCAATAAATTTTAGACTTGATATTTTAAAAAATATTGAAGTTAAATCTACAATGGCGATAAATGAGCCAAGGATAGATCTATCTCAATTAAACATAATTACTGGAATTAATGATTTATTGCAAGATATCACATGTATGGCACGAGAACATTTGAATTCTGGGTTGGTTAATTTGAATTTAAATGCTGCAATTATCAAACAAAGACTAGTTTTCCCTAATATGGCACAAAAATCCACCTCTGAATCGGCTTCGCTAGAATACAAATTATTCAGATACTTACCGGATTGGTTTTTGGGCCTGGAAATTAGTATTTCCAAGTTAAGTTTTATTTTAGGGTCCCGCTCAGTCTTAATCGCTAAAGATTACTTGGATGAAATTAATGGAGAAGGCTTTAATGCGGATTTTTTCCCTGATAATCATAAGTTAAGAAATGTAAGGTTTACAATTGACAGGTTGGATTTGAATATAAAAAACAAATTTTACGATCCAGATTTTAACATCAATTCTGACTCTACAGATACCTTACCTACTAGTGAAAATACAACTGTATTTTGGACAATTGATATGCAAATGAGCAAAGTACAATTTGCACTTCAACTTCTCTTGAATAAATCCGATGATGAATATAGCGAATTGTTGAATATGCCCATGACGGATATTTTTTTCAGTGCAGTTAACTTCAACGGCATAAATGACTTGAAGGTTGATGTATCTATAGAAGATATCGTAGGGAATTATAACAGATACAAACTTTCTATTCTTATCGGTGCGATCTATTTGGTGAGAGAAGCCATACTATCTCCGGTTAAGGTGATAAAGAACAAGCTTAGAAATGATATGCAGAAAGTTTCTAGCAACTCATCTATACAAATTGAAACACAAAATAGAAAGTTAAGTGATTTTTTGGTTCTTGCTTGCCGGGTTAAAAGATCAAACTTTGAATTATATCTAGATGACAATTATAGGGTCAAGTTACAATTACATGACTTAATTGCAAATGCTAGTGGCGGGGTTCTTGATTTGCATAATAAATTCTTTAGAATACTTGCAGACTCGCCATTCATCGCTGGGCATTGGTGCAGAATTGCTTGTGTTGATGATCTAAAAATTACTTTTAATGATCCTTCAAGCGAGTCAAAAATTAATCTTTCATCAGAGTCTATAAGGCTAATTCAACCTCATGGTTTTGTGGTGTACAGATTATTCGATAATTTATCAATAACAATTAAGATTTTAAAACACTTGATAACTTGCTTAAAGAATGATAACATCAAACGTAAAAGCATTGAACCAAAAGAAAGTAAAGCTATAAATCTTCCTCCTATTCGAATTAAGTCAAAGAAATTATCATTCAGTATGGAAGATGATCCATTCGAATGTGAGTTAAATATGATTTATCAATTGGGACTTGTGGAACAACGGAAAAGGTTGGAGCAAATGTCATTGTTTGAGGGAAAAACCTCCAAAGATAACCTGAGCAAAGCAGAAACCATATCTAACTCAAATAAAGTTGATGAAAAACTATTCTTCCTAAGAAAATCTATTTCAACATCTTGGATAAGGAAGGTAAAGATCTATAAGGCTAAATTGAGTGATGAGATTATTCAAAATAAAAAGTTTTTATTTGGAAATGAAGCATCTTTACCAGTTGATAAAAATGAAAGAATAATTGCATATATGAACCAGGCTCCTTTGCTATCTGTAATAGTGTCTCACTTTGATTTAAATTTATCATCAACAAAGTTTGAATTGAAGAAACTACCGCAGTTTATTCATGATATAGGACAAGGTGTACCCCTAGATACCCGTTATTCCTTAATGATTCCGATGTTTATCAGCCTTCAGCTTTCAGAGCTTCGTATGCATTTGCGTGATTATCCGCTTCCATTATTGAGAGTTCCGTATAATAAAGATAAGTCATCTACTTTATCTATGGCAGGTCATTTGATATTATCGGAGGCTTTGGAGAATGGAATTGAACATTTGAGAAATTTACATATCCCCTTAGTACCGGATGTTAAGAATATTGCAAGTGATAAGCACTATGCATTAACCATAAACAAGTCTTTATCGTCAGTGAAGCTATATACAGATCTTAGTATTAACTTTTCCTCAAATGAAGCAAGCAGGTTTGTATGGGGTCAGTCATACCAGTTTGGAATACAACAAGTTATGTTAAACTTTGATCAATTTTCAAAACCACCAGTTGACCCGTCTTCGAAGCTTGGATTTTGGGACAAGATGAGATACATTATACACGGAAAATTTAGAATTGAAACTGGGCAAAACAACAGCTTAGAAGCAGCATTCAAAGGCTCCAGGGATCCTTATGATTTATTCAATGTATCATCAGGATTTGTATTAGCTTTTAATGATGATGTTTTGTGGACTGTTAATGAGAATGATGATTCTCAACTGTTTATGAACGTTAAATCAGATAAAGTTTTGTGGTATATTCCTAATTATTTAGCGACACCACTAGTGTCATGGTCAAGAGATAGCTCAAAGTACATCTATTTACCGAACTCAAAAAGCTTTCTTTCATCATGTTTTGGATACTTTTTAGAAGACACACCACACGATGATTCAGATGTTAGTTTATCGAAGTCTCATATCTACGAAAAGAAAGTGGTAAGCTTGAAAGGTGGCGTGAATTTTTCCGTAGGGTTTTTGTTGCAAAGAGATACTGGTTCTGAAATAACTTCTCGGGAACTTAAGCACCATTATGACATTAAGCTTTTCAATCCAGAATACACCAAAGAGAACCACGATTCTTATGCTGGTTTTAGAAGTGATCATATTAACATGTCGATTTCTTTTCATGCGAACACAGAAAATAGTTACAATTGTATTCATTTGAGTCCTGGTACATTTAAACAATTTTTTAGCTGGTGGACTTTATTTGCAGGTAACATGATGATACCAGTAAGACGGGGTAATTTATTTGGCGATTCCAAAAAATCAATGAAGTTTTCTCAGCATTTATTCAGCAATAAATTCCAATTCAATTTTAAATCTTTGTTCATCACACATATGTATAGAGATGAAAATGTCGACGCTAACGAAGATAAAATTGAATGTGTTGGGGTTAGAGCCAAAATGGACGAATTTCTGGTCGATTTGCATCAAGTCAAAGAACCTCGTATCATGGTACATGAAGGTTTATCCAAGAATAAGAAGATTATGAAGATGAATTTCCGAATTGGTGAGGTGCATCTAACAGGCATAGATTTGAGAACGGTTCATGCAGCTTTTGATCAAGATGTATATGAGCGCAGAATGCAAAATGAAAATAGGAAATCTAAGTTTGAAGTCTTTGATAATGATGCACAATGGTTTGATATAGAAGATTACGAAGAAGCATTTCTCCCAACTTTGCGGAAATCACGGAGGTCAATTAAAATTAATGCTTTAATGTACTCTAAAAGGTTTTCGTATTTAAGAGATACGACTAATCAGTCAAACGAAGTAGTTACAACGCAAGGGGATGATGATGCACACGGCTGCCTCCTAGGGTCGAAAAATATTTATTCACTTCAAATAGACATCTTGAAAGATAGGATAAGGCAATTAGAGGAAAGAATAAATATTAATAAGAGCAAGCAGCTATCAAACGAACAATTGTATAAGAGAATTGAATTTTTAAAGAATTACATCAAGGAACAGGAATTGAAACTCCTGCAAAATAAAGACAAAGAAAGCAACTCATCCGAGTCAAATTTCAATTCTATGTTCCATAACAAATTCGTCTTGGTTTGCATGTTCTTGAAATGGAATGTTCAAAATAGAAATTTGTTGTACAAATACGTTCATTTTGTTCAATTAAAGGTCCAATTGAGAAAATATTTATCTTATGAATCTATAAGGGCGATTCATAATATTATTGACAGTAACATTGCTGAAACAGGCGGGGATGAATTTTCTCTTGTTTCGGAAGCCTTAAGTAGGATGAAGCTGGAAAAATTGGCGAACGCAATTTCTGGAAAAGCTGAATCTTCACAACAGAGATTGAACAGCCTTGATAGCATAATACGGAAAACCAATGAAAATCAACGAGTTTCCGAGGATTTCTTAATCGAAATTCTTTATCCTCAGATTCAATTGCAGAGTGATGAAACACCAAATAATATTGTTTTAGTGGCGGCACCTAGTATAGATGCAAAGATTGTATCTGTTCTAACGAAGTCAGGCAACCAATTAGTAGTCAATGAACGTGAATTAGAAAACAGGTATGGTGTCATCTTGAGAGAGGCAAATATTTTTGTTTTAAATAAAGAGGACGTTCTGAATGTCAATAAATTGATTTTAAATAAGCGAACTTACGGATCTACGACAAGCTGGCCTCCTTGGTTAGGAGTTGAAATTTGTAAAAATGGAAAGCTAGCTGGAGAAGATAAACTAATCGTTGAAAAAACGTCGATGTTGATTACCTATGATCAAATAAACCCATTAGGAAATCAATTAATTAATGATAATGAAGGTAATTACGAATTGGAAGAACTTGAAGATGAATCTATATCCAAAAAAGTCAATGTTAATATTCCAGAATTCAAAATCTTATCAACAGCAAAGCAATATCATACTTTGTATGTTATTGTTTTACATTTGCTCTTTTATGTGGAGCCAAAGAGTAAGTCTTTAAGTGAAAAGTTGGAAAAATTAAAGTTTTCAATAGATTTCTTAGATTTGATTGCATTGAACGAAAGATTAATCAACCTACATAAATACTATAGACTAATGAATATTTTGTCTAATAATTATGGGTTCAGGCAAGGCATGTTAGACAATGAAGGTTTGAATGAACATCTAATGCTTAATGTTGAGCGAGGAAATACCATCACTGAGATCTATTTGTTAATGAATTCATTGCTAACAGGAGAATTATTTAATGATGATTCTAATTCTAAAACATTGGCCGAATGGAATATAAATGCAGATAGCATCCAACTATGTATGCTCGAGGATGATCGGACCCCTATTTTGGAAATTTTAATGGATCACGGTAAATACAGAAGACGGATCAACGAGAATGGATCAAATGATAATAGAATTGAAATTGAAAATATGCAAGGCAGTAATTTATTGCATAATGCTTATTATGATAAGATAATGGAGCCGCTAATTGGATTTTCTGGTAGCGAACATGATGAATCCGAGAATTTGATAACTGTTGATTGGTCTATGAAAAGATCTATTGGTGGTATTAAAGTGTTGGATTATTTTTCGATAAATTCACAACCGTTAAATATCAAAATTGATGAAATAACTGGTGAGAAGTTATTGAGATACATATTTCCATCTGGATCGGATAACGAGAACTACAATCTATTTGGAAACACGAATGATGAAGATGATCAAAGTGACACCGATGAAGATGATAACCATAAAAACAAACGAGAATCATTCGTTCAAGAGCTAGATGCATCGAAAAAAGTTGTAACATTCCAAGATGATAATTCTGGCTCTAGCAACAGAGGCAGTCAAAGAAACCAAATGAAGTTTGATCGGTCTATGACAAGGTTATCAAACAACAAACTGCAGTTATCTAGTTCATTATCTTCGAATGACGAAGGAGATGCAGATCTAGATGAAATGTTCGAAAGGTCAAAAAAATATTTGAGTATCGGAAATTTGAACATCAGTCCAATATGTCTCTTGATTTCAGTAAAGTGTCACAGTGGATACAAGAAAATCTTAAATGTTCAGGATTTGTTTATTAAGTTACCAGAATTTACTATTGGAAATCAGGTACTATCATTGTTAGAAGTAACTATGAAATTTAAGAAAATGATTAAGAAAGCATTATTAAGTCATATTGGAAGGTTATTGAGAAATAAGATGACAGTTAAAAAGAACAAAATCAGAAATAAAAATGATGCAAATGCTGCTCGAATGGTGACTGATACATAGATATAATTTTATAAATAGTTTATAAAATCATGCAATACGATATAAGTAGATAATATTTGTTAGGTTATCATTATTTCATTAAATAGTACATACGTAAGTCTATTATACATGTTGTCGTTTTATGTCTCCGCCATTTGGCTGCAACTTCTTCTTACGTTTATTCTTCTTAGATCCACCAAACTCATCATTCTCCGACATGTCATCGCCTCTCATTAATGTTTGCTGGTCATTTATGGCCAAATCTGAGGTATTGAATCCAGGTATTCCATTCACAGAAGTCTTTTCAAACTTTAATGCCTGGCTTAATAGACCTGCGTCCAATGATTTAATCAAATCCGGCGCCTGCGATATTGAAGGATCTAACAAGGTTCCTGGAACTGGTTTCGGTGGTGGTATTTGATGCTTTCCCGGTAAATCTTGAATATGATTTTTATATGATTTTCTTAATTTAACCCCCTTCGAACCGTCGGGATTTGTTCTTGCAAGCGATTTAGCAATTGGTTCTAGGCCATACAATGATAACAAATTATCTAATGGAGATGGATGTGATAAATTATATTTTCCTTTACAAAACGTTAGTATTTCATCCTATACTAGTGTTTGTTCAATTAACAAAAGTATCAAAACTATTAAAACATACGATTAGAATTAATTAAATAATAACTATCTATCCCTTGACTGAGGTTCTTGTCACCTTCTTCCATCCTATCTATAAATACCTCTTTTAAGTCTCCTGGTATGACGATTATAATTAAATAAGTAATTGTGAATAGAATTTCATATTTAATTGTTCGTAATCGCACGCTACAAAATAGCCAGAGGAACAGAATTAGCATCTATTACAGCATACTTTAACAAATTATGAGACGAATATCTATACAGTAAGAATTTATAAATGGATATTTCCAAAACGAGTGGAAAAAATGTAGAAAAGGATCATACAATATAAACAAATGAAATTAAATAGTTAGCTGAATTAGGGAAAACCCCAAAATTAATTTACACTTCTTATTTACCAACGACTTCCCAGCCTTCACCTTCTTTATTGTTGACAGACAATTTGGAAGTTTCCTCTTCTAAGCCAGTAGTTGCTTGTTCAGCCTTTGGTTCTTCAACCTCTTTTTCTGGTTGAGTTTCTTCATCGTCACTTTCAACAGTGAGAACATCAAACGACGACTTTTGGGGTTTTGGTTGGTTATCTTTCTTTTCGTTATCAACCTTCTTGTTTGCTTTAGAAGTCTTACTGTTACTACGAGAATCCAAAGCTTGACCTCTCTTCCAGTCTAAGGCTGGTTCTTGCTTTCTGTCTGGTCTTTCAGTTCTAGCAGATCTTTCTCTTGGTGGCAAAGTACTAACAGAAGATCTTGCTGCACTCCAATCGAATTCTGGCTCATCCTTTTTAGGTCTTCTTTCGGATCTTTCACCTCTTCCACTCTTTTCTCTTGGTGGTAAAGTACCAGCTGAAGATCTAACTGCACCCCAGTCTAAATCTGGTTCTTCTCTTCTTGGTCTTCTTTCGCTTCTTTCGCCTCTTTCACCTCTTTCACCTCTATTTTCTCTTGGTGGTAATCCACCTGAAGATCTGGCAGAACTCCAGTCAATTTCTGGTTCTTCTCTTCTTGGTCTTCTTTCACCTCTGTCACCTCTGTTCTCTCTTGGAGGTAAACCACCGGAAGATCTGGCAGAACTCCAGTCAATTTCTACTTCTTCTCTAGGAGGTCTTCCACCTTCCATTGGTCCACTTCTTGCAGATCTCCAGTCCATGTCAAAAACATCAGCTCTTTGAGGAGCAGCCACGTTAACGAAAATCTTTCTACCGTTTAAATCTGCCATGTTCAAGTTCAAAGCTTCTTCTAATAAAGCTCTCTCTGCGAATGTTACAAACCCAAAACCTTTCAACTTTCCTGTCATGTTATCCACAGGTAACTTGATATCAGAAATTGCATCTTGCACTTGCATACGGTCTTCAAAAAATCTACCTAAGTCTTGCTCTTCAACATCCCATGGTAAATTAGCAACTCTAGCTCTGTATGGTGGTTGGTCTGGGATTGGAAATTCTTTTCTTTCACGTCTTTCTTCATTGTCTCTGAACCCACCTTGTGGTTGGTAGGTTCCTTCTCTTCTAACACTAGTGCTTGCTTGAGATCCAGTAATTGGAACACCGATAGAAGACATATCAACTTCTTCGTCTGCCCATGATCCGCCGATCGAATTATCGGTTAAGAATGAACCTAAGTCCATTTTAACAGATTTTTTAGGAGCTAATTCAATTGTTAATATTTCCGTTTCCGTCATATATCTTTCTTAAAATAATACTCTATCCACTAGTTACATACCCATCTTGAATATAAATTGCTTTACTCTGATTTAACTAAGTATAAATTACCTATATTTTAATAACTTAATGAAATCCTTCCCAATTTTTCCATCAAAATTTTTTTTTTTCAGTCTCGCGAATGATTATGTAAATTACTCCATCACAAAATCTACTACTTAAACATTAATAGAACCAAGTATTAAATGAAATATTAATAAGCATAACTAATTGATATATATATAGAGTAGAAATAAATGTAGCTATAATAGAGCCGTAGAATAATATACAACTCCAACATAAAGAACACGATTACAAATATAACAAAATCACATAGACTTTAAAGACAGAAGTCAGTGTTAATAAATACAGTAATAAATAAGGGTCCATAGGACATTTGGTTAAGAATTAAAGAAAGGATAATTGTAATAAATTCTTCATACCCTTTGCTCAACAATATCTCTTGAAATATCAGTTGCAGAAACCTGTCTTGAATTTGATGTGTAAGGGGTGGTATTCGATTCGGTTGTTACTGTTCCTGTATTTGCGTTGGTTATATCATCCACACTAGGATATTCATTGGTGGCAGGCAATTCATTGGCGATGGCATTTCCGCTATTCGATTCACTGGGGTTGCTGTTATTGCTAATGCTATTGATATTTTCAGTAGCACTAGGATTGTTGTTGTCGATGTTGGAGTCCGCATTGGCATTTGCATCGTTGGTGTTATTAGTCGTTGAGGTATCCCTAGCTATATTTTGTCTTTCTTGACGATGAATAGTTATTACAGCCCAATTAAACAAATCTTCTTTTTTGATACCCATGATTTTCCACCACACCACCTTTAATGCGTTCCCCCGTTTTTTCGAAGCAATTTCATTAGCCCTTTGTTCGATATTTAAATGAGCCAAGGAAGTGTCATTTAATATCGTCCTTACTCTTTCATGTAACGGAACTAGCTCTTGAAGCAATGCTGTTAAAGCAGGATCATTTCTGAAAGCGTCGAAATCAATATCATCATAGTCATCGTCTGCATCGTTATTTTGATTATTGTTGGTGTTATTATCATCACCGCTTCCATTAGCAGTGCTGCTACCTTCACCTTGGTGGCTAAGGCTATTATTATGTTCATCCTTAAAAAAGTAGTCTCTTTTACACATAGGACAGCACGCACGCCTCTTGGTAAGCCATGGATCTAAACAATCAGAATGAAATACACGCCCACAAATCAATCCTCTAACGTTATCATCGTTCTCCAAGACTTCAAGACAAATGGCACATGTGCCTGAAGTGAAATGCAAATCATCATCGGTTTCCTCTGATGGAGACGATACATGAGTCGCGTGAGGAATTTCGTCCAACTTCATATTCTGCATTTCGATTCCTTCAACCTTTGTAATAGGTGATTGGTTGACATCGATTGCATCACTGACAAAACTATGAGACATAGTGCGGTTCAAGTTTTCCTCTTGGATGTCATTTAAATCAAATGAATCATCTTGTGTCTGTGGTTTCGCTTGAGTTGTACATGCTAGCATGGATTCCTCTTGCAAGACACCATCTCTAATTTCATGATCTCTCTCCTGTCCACCGTTAAGCCAATCATGATATGTCTTTATAGGGAATAAGATCTCAACTTCTTGTTCGGTTAATTTCTTCATTCTTGAATACCTTCCACCCCTTCTCCTTCGACGGTTTCTTCCACGATTAATCCTTCTTGCTAAGATTTCGCCTCTTATGTAATTATTATCTCTGACATAATTTATTTGTTCTTGTAACTCAACATTCGTCAAACTATTCTGATCTAGTGGTGCACTCGAAGAATAGAAGAGAGTTCTATGGGGTATTGGATAAACGTGAAGTCCATACTTCGATCTGATGAAATAACGAAACGTGAAGAACACGAATAATACAGCTATCAATACACCTACCGCTAGAGCCAAAAAGAATAATACTGTCGAAGTAGTATTTCCAACAAAAGTTACTCCGTCGGTAACGTCTCCCCCACCACTAGAACTGTCACTTGAAGAAGGAGGAACAACAGTAGACGATAGTGACCTTGAGTATAAACTGATAGTAGGTGACATGCTGTCCTTTATCAATAGCCCAGCTATGAATTGTCTGACAGCTCCAAACATGGAAGACCCAGCTTCTTCGTTATCGAGGGTAAAATTGGGGGCGCCACCTTGAAAACTCTTGTTATCAGACATAGAAAGTTCAACCTCTGGCCCTTGTGTAAAATATAATAATTCGCTTTTATACCTGATACTATAGTATCAATAAGTGGTTATATTAGTTTGTCTGATGATTAACTTTGAATTCTGGAGTAATGATTTACCATGCATCAAAAGTTTTGTCACAACGCTATTTTTAATTCGGTGAACCCAAACTAAATAGATATTTCTTTGATCTAAGAAACCGTTTAATTATCCCTGATTAACTCCAGATATATGCACAAAAAATAGGCTATAATGAAACCGAACCAGTCAATGTAAGGAAAAAGGAATCATACATAGTCACATAAAATGCTCGCTGACCAAATTTTTCGGTGCAAGCCCTGCTTATGTATGAGGCATCGTTATTAAAAATAAATTTACGGGTATACTGGAGTAAGGGAGTTTTACGACCTACCAAAGCCATGGGGCTGTAAGAGTCACCGAAAGGTAACTTTAGGGTATTGATCTTGCTTAAGTTAAGCATATAATAATAAAATAACGCTTACATCCCGTGCGCAATGATAATAATCAAGTAGTATTAAAGCACTAAATAAAAACAATATATATCATTATGTAAGTGTTTTATCAACTTATTTTGGGGCTTCCTTGAAAGAAATAGCGGCTTCTTCACCCATAGCGGAGATAATAGTGACTAATAAATCCTTACCTTCGTCGAATTCGGATTGGATCTTGTCACCTAATTCACCATCTGGGACCTTGACATCATCCTTGGTGTCACCATCGTTAGTCATCAAGGATAAGAAACCATCATCAATGTCTAATAATTGGAATTCACGTCTACCAACATTTGGGACTTCCATATTGTGGGTAGATGGAGATAAATCTTCTAATTTCTTACCAGTGAAGATGTCGATAGCGACCAAGTGAACCTTGGCGTGACCGTGCTTACCGGTCTTAGAGGTAGACATATCAACAATCTTACATGGTCTGCTCTTAATGACAACATGTCCGTTCTTTCTTAAAGCGGAACATTGAATTGGGAAGGTTAAAGCAGCACCAGCGTCAGCGGTCTCAAAAGTGTGCTAATTACTAGTTAGTACTTGTCCTCTAGCTCTGAAGGCCTCCAATATACTCTACGGTACTCTGTGGACTTTCTATTTCCAAATTGATTGAATTCGCTTCAAATTCTTGTCATGAGACCAAAGTCCTCAAGAAAATTTTTTTTTCAAACCATACTTCAATCAATCGCAAATGTTAAAGTATCTACTTACTTCTTCGTCAGCCATAGTATCTAGTTAATCAAGCTCGTTAATTTAATGGAGAGATAATAATAGTTTAACTAACTCAAAAATGAATAAAAAAGAAAATTGACATTTATTTCACTATTGGGTATTCGTTCGTTCCAGCGAACGAGCGATGGACGAGACAATTGTCAGAATTTTTTTTGATTTTGTGGAAACTTTTACCTTCAGTAAATGTGGGACTGCTTAACTATGGCTTAACTATGGCGCAAAGTTGCCCTTGGTTGTGCGTATATTACAGCACTAAGGGGTGAAGTTACCCGCCTTTATTTGCGTAAATTTATCTCCGTGATGATCCATACACCCATATTAAGCGATGAAATAGAGGGTCTACGAGCGTTGTAGTATCATTTTAAGGTGTATAATACATATTAAGCAACTGGTTTATACATATATCAAGTATATACTCGGCCGTGTGTCAGATGGGTGTGAGAAGCAAGGGGAAAGTGTGGGTAGGGTAGAAATATAGCCGGTGCTGCTGTCAAGAGAATTAGGAGCAGCAGACGGACTTCGAGTAGGTTGCGGAGATGGATGTAGTTGTTGTAGATTGTATTGATGAGGACGGTGAAGCGATATGTGATTATGAGCATTATGTGAAGTTACTATCAGCTTATCACAGATACATCGTTGGTGATGGACTCATTAATGTCATCAGAATCTTTGTGCTCATCTTTGAGCTCAGATTGCGTGGTGGTGTCATTTTCAGGGCGATAGTCAGAATTACCATTGGCAGGTTCCTTTTTGATGGAGTCGGTGGTGATATTTTCGAGGGCTGAAACTTCTGATTCGTCTGGCGCCAGACTGCTGAGTCTGGACTCGCTGTTCTTGACATCTGTGAGCGCACTCGTGGTAGACGACGAGTGGTTATGGTTCAAACTCTGATTAGGCTCTTTCAGCTTCTCTACCTTTAAATCTTCGATAATGGAGTTCCATTTCGCCAACAATTCTTCGCACTTCTCGTGCAACTTGAAGCTGTCAGGGTACTCGAGGTCCTTGTCCCTCAATATGCATTTGAGTACTTTATGGATTTTGGTTTTTTTGAGCAATTCTAAATTTACGGGGAACTCGACTAAACGGTGTAATATGAGTCTAGCAACCAGGAGTTCGTTGGCCGTAGGAGGTGGAAACTGTTTGGGGTTTGCAGGGGTAACGGGTTGATTTCTTTGAATTAATGATCGCTGTAATTTGATCCGACAAAGCCATAATTGGTGTTGTTTTTCTTCTTCGGTGAGTTTCGGACTTCCTTCTACTTTAGTCTTATTATGACCGTTCGTGTATTCAGCCTGTGATGACGCCGTCGGTGTGGTATTGGAAGCCTTCAAAGTTTTACGCTTGCCGTTGGTAGATATAGAACGCTTCCTTTTCGATCTACTATTTCTATCTGACAACGCATTCTCATCTTCCTCTAATGAATCTCCCTCTCCTTTTTCTTCTTCGTCGTCGCCGTCTTGTTTTTTTGATTCACTTATTTCATCTGCGTCGTATTCCTCTTCGTCCTCGTAACCTTCGACTTCTTCATCTTCCTCATCTCCCTGAATTCTATCTTTGTCTAATCTCTCCATGAAATCGTCAAAGTCTAATCCTTTCGTCGCCAAAAGTGCATCAGTAACTTGAAGCGTCCTTCCCCCAGCTTTCTTTTTCGGCTTGTTCTTGTTTGGAATTTTTTCCAATTTTTTGTCCAACTTTTCCTCCGACAAGGGTTCAAGGTTCTTGTCACTCATCCAGTAGAAATCTCCATCAGGAATAAAAATGACACAATAGTTTGTGGTTTTCTTCTTTGCCTTCAATATTGCATCCGGTACCATGTCTTCGGGCATCACAAACGATGGCCACGCAGGAAATCCATGCATTTTGGCCAATACCAAATCTTTAGGCTCAAACTGGGTCTTTTTTACCTTCTTTGGTGGCATTTGGGTATTAAATTAGAATTGAATATAATAACAACGGTTGTGACTCTTAACAGCAATTAAATCCTTCCGATGAACTTTTAAGAATATTTGTTCCTGATTCAATCGTAAAATATTACTTCGTGTAACTGAATTGAGTGTCGATATTCCAATTATCCTTGATTCTAGTTTCTTTCTCTATCTATTGAAACACTCTGGTTTGTTTTGTTGACAGTATACGTGTATATCGTATGTAAACAGAAGCAATATGGAATTCAATGACTTTATTCGTGATCTTTCGGGAACAAATTATTTGCACGCAATCTCTATTGATGGATCCCGATATCTTATGGAATAATCACTTACTATGAATAAACTTGCTAACTCTGAACAAAACACTTAGATTACTACAATGCCTAATTTAAACCTATTGGAAGGTATTTTGAGTTTTGCACGACTCGCTTATATTCTTCTATTAACGGGTTGCAGCCTTCGGTACTTGTCATAAATAGGACCAATTGTCTCCTCTAAATGCCCTCATGGCATCCTAAATGCGGTTTCATAGAATCTGGTGTACCATTTCGTGGTATTTTCAGTTTGAAATTCTGTCAACTTCCTATTTATATGCTCAAGTTTCACAATTATCCAAGGTAAAGCATCTATTTGCTCCGTGAATAAATCATACTCTGCTACATTACTCCCCTATGATTGTTGATTATTCCAGGTACAATAAATCTGTAGTAACACATACACAACATCTATCATGATTCCATTGTGTAATTATTTTGAACAATATGTTACTCTTCTTTCGTTGATCACGGTGTAAAGTTGTTGAACATTTAACCCTGATTACAACTCACATTCTTAATATATTCGGCATGTCACCTATTGATTTTACATATGTATATAAGTATATTGTACAAGTATGTCGTCTTCCATTTTGGGTGTAAATAGGTGTAGATCGTAAATTTATTACATAATCTGGAATATTGTGCTTCAAGAAAAAAAGCTGCGACATACTCAAGGAACACTAACAACCTCTAAACAGACTCGTTATAATCCATATTCTTCTAAGTTGATAGAAAGTATATTGGCGTCAGAAGGCCATACGTGTATTTTTATTAACTTAAAACAGAAAAATTAGAGTATTTTTTAATTAAGAATTTATTCTACCTAACGCCAGGAAAACTGTTTAGTACCGATCGTTGAGTTAATTTTTACATCAATTGATAATTTGGTCACTTAAATTGTTGTGGTTAATTTAAATTTAAGCTAATTTAGTATTGATATTGAAATTTGAGGTTGCCGTTACAGATACATTAAGCTAATCTGACTAGGAAATTCAACAAGAAAATTTGATAAGTTTATTCCTGCTACAATATGGACAACCCTAATTTTTCACCTGGCAAAAGGCCGTTTAACGGTGAAATGCATAGTTCGGCGTTAGATCAGCCAGTTGACATTCTTAAGAGAAGAAAACATTCTGACGTGCCAAGGTCTCTTGATGAGATAAATAGAAAGACGGAAATTAGCTTTCAGCAGCCGTTTTCTGCACCCATTCTTCATTCAGTTCCTCCATCCATACTACCAATTATTTATCCACCCTTCCAAACGCAAGATTTTTTCACCGATGTAACTTCTGATATAACGGATCCTAATATTGCCAAACAGATTAAGGGGATCTTGCAAAATTTCCCACCTCCAATTCCACCATATTTGTCTAATGAAATGGCCCCACCACAGGGGGGTATGATGATTCCATTTATTTACCCACCACCTCCAGTTATCAGAAGCGAAGTTCCTAGAGATGGTCAAAAAGCAGATGCGACAGCAATGCATTCTCCTACAACCGACGAAGAGTATGTTGAAATGCCGCCGTTACCATTTCCTCCACCAAATTACATGCCATACCCGTTAATATCAGATCAATCTTCCCTTACTCCTGCTGAGGTATTTGCATCGTTTTTGGAAGCGCTGCAGAAATTACCAAGAATTGATATGGTTTTGGCTAGTGCAGCTGGTTCACTTTTTGATTTAAGAATCCAGGCGAAAGAGGAAGGCTTTACATACGAAAAATATGAGATCTTGAAAAGCAAGAAGTTAGAAGCTTTAAAAAATAAAAGGTTAGGACTTTCGACTAGAGAATCCGAAGAAGAAGAAGAACTTGATTCCGATGATTTTGAAGATTATATGGAATATGCTTCAAATATTGATGTAACGGATGCATTTGATAGTTATGCTAAGCTGAATTTTGCTGATACCTTTGAATCAGATTGTGGCTGTCCTCCAAGTTATTTGAAGATAACCCCAAATGTGAGCGACATTAAAAATCCTTCAGAGAAACACATCAAAACTGAAAAAATGAATGATGAGTATTTCTTAGATCCATCTGCTGAATTTGAGGAAATGCAACCATTAAGCTCTAATAAAGTCTTGTCACATTCTAATAAAGATATTAGTTCTGCAAATGGTATTAATAAAGAAAAAAGAAGGAAAGAATTAGAAACATCGGTATACGAATTGTCAGAATTTGAATCTAAGCATAAGCATGATATATATATTACCAAAAAGAAGAAGTTGTTGGAAAGATTGCAAAATTTAAAAGATTCTAGAATCCAGTTCTTGGGATCAGATGATCAATTAAAAGACGAGCAACTATTGAATTACAAGAAACTTTTGGAAGAACGTAGGGACGAAGAATTGGTGAGATTGAAAATTAATTTCAATTACCAGTATTTAAAGAATTTATTAATATTTTATCAAGAGTCAAACAAGGTCTACAAGAACGTAAATGCATTAGTGTTGAATAAATTGAAGAAATTGAAGAATTTCTTTGAATTCCAAAAGAATCTATTTGAGGATGCTATAAAAAACGGGGACTCGAAGGATGGCATATTTGATGTCAAGAGTAAAGAATCTAGTAAGTTGTTTAATGGAATATCTGAGAAGGATTTTCACGCTGGAGTTAAACAGATTATGAATTCTACAAGAAGAGAAACTGATAAATCCAAGCATTCTGGAAGTACTGCTCCAGTTGTTCATGACTTTATGCCTTTGATATCTGCTGATGAATTCAATATAATTACCGGAGACTTCCCAAATAAGAGTAAACAATCGAAGGATTCTTCAAAGTCTGCAACATCAAAAGCATTCGACAGTATTAAGCATCATATATTCCAAAGCTCCTTGTACGACCCAATCACTTCTGGTTCAGATACTAATAATGCATCGGAGAGTACAACAGGCACGCCATCAAAAAGAAGAGGAAGAAGAGGTGGTAATACACCCGGCGATAAGTTAATTGATGATAGTGACAAATCAAGTTCAAAATACACAGAATCCTTGCTATTGGCTAAAATAATGAAGCATTTTATAGGGCCTCAAGGTGCAAATCCAGATGAACTAACTGACGATTTAGAAATAATGGGTGTGAAAACAAGGTGGCCTGTTCAATATACCAAATAGCCATCAACATTATATTCTACATCTTGAGGATCATATTTGGGAGCATATAGTTAAACTATATATATAGTATTAATAGTGTTACAATAAGTATCAAATCAAGTTAAGAAACAATATACATCATCAAAGATATTTTTGATCGTTTCAAAAATAAAACAAATAGAAAAGAAGAGTAAATAGAATGCTTTCTTTAATAAAGAAAACAATTCGCTAATAAACATAGAATTAACAACGAAGTGAAAAATTAACAAAAATGAATTTGTCACTCGTTTAATATTCTTCGAATTGAGAGTAGATAGCAGTCAAGACGTTAGCAAACCCAAGAACTAATGGGAAGCTTCCTAAGACATCGGCAAACTGATTATAAACTCCCAACTGGATCAAGAAATGTTTCTTCAAGGCACTGAAAATACCACCAAAAGAATCAAGAGTGGTCAAACTACCAGCATTCTTGACAATGAAGTAGAAAACAAGCACCTTTGATAAAGCAAAAACAAATGGATCATACTTATAAGCTCTGGTAATAAGACCAGAGTCGTCTTCATCAATAATAATACATCTTCTAGTGAAGTTAACGTAATAGGAAACAATTAATGGCAAAACAATCGAAGTCACGATCCAGTTGGCAAAAATTGAGATAACCTTGAATTCAAAGAGTACACTGATATCTGGCAATAATAAATCGGATGAAGACAAGTAACTAATGTTATCTTTGAAAACTTGGTGCACCGAGTTGTTGTGCTTAACAGCAACAAGTGGAATGTAGGTAGACAAGAAGTAGACAAGTTCGATTACGAGCTCGATGTAGTTCAATGAAACAGATCTAGACAAGTTTTCTCTTAAATCGTCATTGTAATCTAACGTGGTGGCCCCAATTCTGTCGGTGAATTGCAAAACCTTTGAGTAACCCTCCTCGAAAAACTCAATTGCTGGATCAATAATCCACTCCTTCAAGTTAACTGGTGGCCCTGCTTCATAATCCTTATCTTCATCTTCAGT
Source organism: Debaryomyces fabryi (assembly GCF_001447935.2). Lineage (NCBI taxonomy): Eukaryota > Fungi > Ascomycota > Pichiomycetes > Serinales > Debaryomycetaceae > Debaryomyces > Debaryomyces fabryi. Next base: position 30,728 of record NW_015385471.1, read on the forward strand.
CTCCTCTTCGTCCTCTTCAACTTCGTCTGTTTCTTCGTCTTCGCTGCCATCTTGTGCTTCAGCCAACGTTTCCTCGTCGCTCTCTATGTCCAAGCTATTTTGCACCGCAATCAATCCTTCTTCAGGGTTGGATTCGATGTAAGCCGAAAGCTTCTCAAACAATTTTTGTTTGGTATCTTTAGCAAGAACGTGAATCCCTACTTTGCGGCAAATACTGCTTAATTCTGCCTTCTTAAGACTTTGTAATTCTGACATTTCTAGTCTGGTACTAATGGTTTTTATCTTTCCTTATTGCAAAAAAAATAGAAGAACTATGTTTGTTTGTTTATAAAATTCGATGAATAACAGCAACTGATCAATTACCCGAACTTTATACCTGATAGTTTTATTTTATTCTGGCTTCGGTAAGAATTGAACTTGTGTTTACATTTGTCCATCCTTTGTACTATAGCTATTATGGACTTATTAAAGACCCTTGTTATGTACAGGTTATTATTATATTTCCTATTTTGGACATCCTGTGTATAATCTCTTCATGTACCGTAGAAGAATTTTAACTGTTTCTGATAGTAGTAATAACAAGAAATCCATCAAGCAGGTTTATCAGTTAGTAAGAGAAATAATAAACAATTACATTTTAATAACATTGCTCCAGAATTGAGATTCAGGGAATTTAAATTTTATCATTTAATTAAGTATTTTTTAAATTAAATTTGATAAAACAACCTCTTGTCTTGAGGATTCTACTATTTGAATGATATAATAGAAGGTATAATAAAGACGAAAAGAAAATCAGTGGCATGATTTTATATAAACACGAATTTTCATACAATAAACATTTTGTACGAATATGGGGTCGATCTCTACGAAGTCTGGCAAAAATTGGAAATCAGTTCAAAGAAGCGCCCAGGATAAATCAGGTAGGCGTTCAGTATTTGAGTGAAGAGTTGCATACAAAATTATTTCCAAAGACTAAGAGTACCGATTATTTGAAACCTAAGAACCCGGCTCTTTTGGAGCTAGCAAAGGAACACTTAAGATATAATGAATTACTAGGTAAGAAGACAGAGATCGTGGAGCCCATAAATATAGACAATTTCCCCGATTTGGAAGGAAAGAGCACCCTAGATGAACACTTTTATAGAATAGGGACAGAAGCCTCGGAACCATACCTATCAATGGCAGAGAAGTTCTTATCTCCAGGTATACAATTACCCACGAAACCAAAACCTTCGGAGTGGTTGTTCAAGAGTGGATGGGTACGATACGCTGAGGGCGAAGCCCCTAAGGAAGTGCCACATCCATTGGAAGATGAATTAGTGTTCGATGTTGAAGTCATATACAAGAGGTCACCATATGCAACATTGAGTACATGTGTCTCTTCCGAGGCATGGTATGGATGGGTATCTCCCTACCTTACGAACTATGCTGAGAATAAGAAATATGACGACTGGGAACACCTAATGCCTTTAGACTGCTTGAATAATCCAAAATTAATAATTGGATACAATGTCAGTTACGATAGAGCACGAGTGTTAGATGAATATAATATCAAGCAGTCAAAGGGTTTTTTCTTGGATGGTATGGCCCTACATGTCGCCATAAGTGGAATATGTTCTCAACAAAGGCCAACTTGGCAAAAGCATAAGAAAAGCAAATCTCAACTTGATTCAACTAAAAATGAGTCCCCTGTGATAGATTCCGATACAGATTATTTCGATAAAAAGCTATCGGCTGTAGAAATAGCAAATGAACTTTTAGATGACCCATGGTTGAATAAAGGTTCTCCAAATTCTTTAGCAAACGTGGCAGATTTTCATTGCAATATAAAATTAGATAAAACTGACAGAGACTTTTTCGGTACCGAAGATCCTCAAGATGTTATCAACAACTTCAATAATTTAATGGATTATTGTGCAAGGGATGTTGAGGCAACTTATTCGGTAACTGCTAAGCTTTTTTCACAATTTAGACAAAAGGTGCCACACCCTGTATCATTTGCAGCACTTAGGCACCTTGGAACTTTAATGTTACCCACAACGAAGAACTGGGATAACTACATTGAAACAGCTGAAAAAGTATATCAGAAAAACCGTGATGAAGTCACTACTATATTGAAAGAAAGAGCTAATGCGTTCGTTATTTACATAGATCAAAATGATGAGTCATTGAAACCTGATTGGGAATCTGATCCATGGTTATCGCAATTGAATTGGACTATCAAGGAGCAGCGGTTGAAAAAGAATGGTGAGCCTGCAGCAAATCAAGCTTTTTTAACTGGCTATCCTGAATGGTACAGGGATTTGTTTAAAACTGCCACAGTTAACGGAGTCAAACACCGGGAAATGAATATATCTACTCGTACTCGAATAACTCCTTTACTCTTAAAATTAAAGTGGGAAGGATACCCGTTGCTTTGGACTGATTCGTCAGGTTGGTGTTTTAAAGTTCCGTTTAATGACGAAACTATTAAATCTATGGAAGATAAAAGTTACACAAGAGCCAAGCTAAATGATGAAGATTTGGAAAAATTCCTTCCTCAATTGAGGGATAATGGTAACAGCTACGAATTATTTAAAGTACCTCATCCAGAAGGCCCTGGTAAGAGATGTACATCTATCTTATCTAAAAGTTACTTGAGATACTTTGAAAGCGGCATCTTGACATCCGAATATTCGTTTGCACAGGAAATATTGAGTTTAAATTCGACCGCATCTTACTGGATGGGTAATAGACAACGTATTATGGATCAGTTTGTCATTTATTCCGATATGAGCCATAAGAAAAATAAGTTCTTTGACACTAAGGTTGATTCTAAAAAGCATAAGGACATGGGTATTATCTTGCCTAAACTTTGTTCCATGGGTACAATTACTAGAAGAGCAACTGAGAATACATGGTTAACAGCTTCAAACAGTAAAAAAAATAGAATTGGCTCAGAATTAAAGGCTATGATTCAAGCGCCAGAAGGCTACTCCTTTGTTGGAGCTGATGTAGATTCTGAGGAATTATGGATTGCATCCTTGGTTGGTGATTCAATGTTTGAAATGCACGGAAGTACTGCTTTGGGATGGATGACTTTAGAAGGTGATAAATGTGAGAAAACCGACTTGCACTCCAAAACTGCTGAAATCTTGGGAATTCTGAGAAATGATGCCAAAGTCTTTAATTATGGTAGAATTTATGGAGCCGGTGTTAAATTTGCCACTAGGCTTTTGAAACAATGTAATGCTTCTTTAAGTGACGAACAAGCGGAAATGATGGCCAAAACATTATACGCTAAAACAAAAGGTCAAACAAATACATCCAAATTCTTAGATAGAAGAATGTATCATGGAGGAACCGAATCGATTATGTTCAATGTATTAGAATCTATTGCATATCAGGAAGATCCTAAAACTCCTGTATTAGGTGCAGCGATCACAGATGCTCTTACAATTGCAAATTTAAATAAAAATAATTATTTGACTTCTAGAATCAACTGGGTAATCCAAAGTTCAGGTGTGGATTACTTACATCTATTGATCGTATCGATGGAATTTTTATTAAAGAAATTCCGAATAGATGGAAGGTTGATTATAACTGTTCATGATGAATTAAGATACATGGTAAAAAGTGAAGATAGGTATAAGACTGCTCTTCTTTTACAAATTAGTAATTTATGGACAAGAGCAATGTTCTGTGAACAATTAGGTATCAAGGAAGTACCACAGTCTTGTGCATTCTTTTCAGAAGTTGATATTGATACTATCTTGAGAAAAGAAGTCACTCTAGATTGTGTAACACCATCGCATCCAAATTCAATCCCCCCTGGTGAATCGTTAGATATTCACAAGATCTTGGAGAAATGTGAAAGTGAAAAGTTTATGATTGGGTGCCCTCGTAAAAGAGCTAGCAAACAGTCAAAAATTGACTATTCGAGCAGAGAGCGAGTGATATCAAACTTAGATAAAGAATTGAACAGTGATATGAAGGTTGCGAAAATCAAATTACAAAATTCGATTGATAAAGCAACTTGGAGGCAGAACATTAATAATTATATCAATGTCAAGAAGAATATTGAATTTGACAAGTTTAATAGCGAATTTGATAGAAGAAATATAATGTTCGAAAAATCATCTACTTTATACAATTCAGAAGCCACTACTAAGCCGTTGAAGCCAAAGTCGGTGAAACGAAAAATAGTGGAAGAATATGAGATTGGAAGTGATGGTGATGAATTGTTAGCTAGGGAAATTGCTAAGTCTTATAGCGAAGGAAATCTTAAGCCAGCAAAGACAAGTAAATATAAATATAATCCGGCTATTAAAAAGCTGACTTCTAGTGTCAAAAAGGAACACAAGAACTTCTCTAAGCAACCTGCTGAAAGATCATCTCAAGATAATAGCCTAGTAAGGCCTAGGTCGGTTTCTAATAACAAAATCCAGACGAAATTTTATAAAGCACAGTACTCCACTGCCAATACATATGGGCAAAAACCTGATAGTGTCAAATCCTACCCGAAAAACTCACCTACAGAAAAACTAAATAATAGCCCAAGTCGACTATCAAAGCTTTTCTTCGAAAGCGGATCAAATTCTCAAACTCAATCTACAAAAGCGAAACTTAGTGTCCGACCGACAAAGCAAGTGTCTTACACGCTGAGAAGTGGAAGCTTCCGTACACCAATTCAACAACTGAAAGACCCTCCTAAGAATTTTGCTTCCTCAGTTCTAGCAAACAGCAATGCTAAGCGAAAAAAATCCGCTGAACCTTATACCCAGAGACATTTATTTTATCGTGCTAGCACTTTCACCCCCGGAAATGGCATTCTGAAGCACTAACCCTAAATGCCTTCCATAGTTGTCATCTACTCGGAGATCACTCTCCCAAACTACATTCATGTATCCCAGTCTCAAGTCCAAATTATAATTGACTGAGAATGATAATGGCCACATCTGACGTCATAGACTACTCACCCAATTCTCCACACTACCCCGAAACCAAGGTAATCCTTACTAACCACTTATTGTCAGATGTGCCATATATATCAATTCGAGTCATTAACCGTATTGGATCGCGGGCTACTGTACCATATAGCTACTGGCTACCATACATATATAACGACGTAACGATATTCAATAAATGCAATATAGTTGTACTCAAAGTTGGCTGTATGCACGCCGTCGTCTTATCCGACATTTCCCTAATGTAGTTTGATACGCACATCTACACATATATGTTAGTTACACATCGGTGCTTCGAACTACCGGTGTTCTCAATCCCGACGCTTCCAGCGACAGTAGCCAGCGGCTGAACTCACACAATACTTTGACATGTATGGTCAATTACTTCCCCAACCGTTTTACTGCATACCCGGGCAAGCTTGTGTGTTTCTTTTCCTAATAAGTATATGACGGCTGGCTTTAGTACCGATTGTCGTTTTGTTTACAACTCGTCCCGAACTTTACCCGCATTCACCCACCTGGTACAATTTATCCGATATGTCAATTTCGTCGTTTCCACAGTTTCCAAAACCTTAATTAAGAACTGTCTGGTTATGCTATTACAATAATAACTAATTGTAGTTATCTCTTTACCAACCGTTTATATCTTTATGATAAGCGTTTAGAGAAAGCCCCGAACCAATAGGAATAGAGGGCGGACCGACTAGGTTTCGTAAATATCGCAATATGCGTATGTATGATACCGATTGCCGCCTATAATTGGATATCGCGCGGTAAATACCAGTCTTGACTCCCTCCGGTTAGTCCGAAACGTAAATAAAATTAATTCCCTAACCAAGCGGCTTTGTGATCGGTTCGTGATTTTCGGTCAAAATTTTCATTCTCGAACCCATATAACTGACCCTTGTTCCCAGTTGAAAAAATTTGTTTTTTTTGTTTGAGTTTTCTTTTACTGAAGGTTGTTATTTTAAACTTAGAAGAACACTTTTAATAATAATTCAATAATTGGAAGAAATGTTGCCACCAGGTGTTATTTTAGTTTTCGTCTTAATCTTTTTAGCCTTCGTTGCTGTTGTTTCTGTCTTCGCTGGTAAGAAGATTAAGGCCAGAAAGTCTAACCAAAGATTCTAAATTGATGGTTAAAATACTGGCAAATTGACTTGTTGGATATAGGAACCATTGGCGCTGCTAGAACTAATATAATAATAATACTAATAAATAATGAAGATGCTGGCTATATTAATACACTGAACATTTGTGATGGAAATTATGCTTAAGTGAAAAATTATTATCTAATTTCAATTAGAATTGCTCTATTGTGTTAGTGTTGCCCATTTGTGTTTTGGTCCTATATTTGACGGTCGTTTTGCGTTGCTATAATACGAAACTGTATTTTTTTTATTCTACAACAAATATTATTATCTATTGACGATTTTTATTGCTGCTTTTTATCATTTACTACATAACACTGTGTTTGACGGGAATCGGACACAGGGTTATTTTATTGTATTATCGGGAATCATTTTTTTTTTTTGAAATTTTGGGAATAATTAATGTCAATATAGCTACAAATACCTATTATATTGTTTTAATAATATATTTTAAAATCCTAATCCTACTTGTAGATGCATATATTGAGATGAACTATAATAAAACGAGCTGCTGCTATATCTATGAACTAATAATGAAGCCATGGGGTACCTCCGGAATTAATTAATTTTCATTGGCCTTTTGTTCTGCTCTTCCTATTTTGATTACGTCATCCATACATATTTCTATTGCCTAATCCAGAGTGGCTGCTTATACCTCGTCGTTGGCTTCTTCTGGTTCGGAGGGCTTGATATCCTCATCATATTCATCTATGTAGAACGACTGTACCAATGCTCCGACAGACATTAAAGATAAAAATATCCAAGTTAATTGACCCAAAGCCACACTGTCAAAAAATGACATCAATGCACCCCAGATTAGCGGAGCAAGACACCGGGCAAGTGCTGTTAAACTCAATGTGGATCCATTGATGAACCCTCTATACTTTGGTGGAGATGCTCTATGTATCAACACGATAACTTGTGGAGTAGATGTAGATGAGGCTAGGGTACGAATTCCAGAATTAAGGTACAAAAGGGTTTTCGTCAACTGTGGAGATGCATTTGGATTGTAACCCGGTAAAGTGTAGATCAAAAATGGCAAAACAAAGTACATGATTGGGAATATGCTATTTGACAATCTGTAACCAGTGATGGTCCTTAAATTCCTGTCCATAAGAGGAAACACAAGCATAATTATGAAAACGCCGAGAAGTCCTGTGACAGATAATAACGTACCAATTGTATTTGAGTCGTAGCCGAATCCCCCTTTCATTCTAGTTGGAAATTTCAATTCCTCAGGCATAAATTTTGAAGCTAATAACACAGGCAAAAATTCCAGATAAACTAAATTGTGGAACGATAAAAGGAAATTTCCTAACATAGTCTGGACAACGGGACCAGTAAACACTTTTCTGCTAAAAGAACTTTTATTTATAGTAGAAACGTCACTGATAGAATATCTATTAGTACTAATTCTCGATAATGAGGGTCTAATAGATATATTAGATGAATATCTCCTTAATATAGCATTGGATGATCTTCTGGTTAATGGACCTAAATTATCATCCGAACAAATTGAGCTTGTCTCGTCTTCTTCATCAATAACTGAGGAATAAATAGGGCGTGGTTGAATGAGCGAAGTGCTTTCATCGAAGGAGTCCAAATCATCTTCCTGTTGATCTTCACGTATATTTTCATTCGAGTCATTAACGTTCGGAACCACATTATCTTGTTCACGTATTGGGTCCCTGTTTGGTTTCGGGACCTGTGGTTTTGTAGGCTTTCTCTTCGAAGAAATATTCCATTTACGAGTAGGAACATCAAAACCCAATCTTCTTCTTATCCAATCACCAATTTCAAGACCAACATCCTTTCTTTTGTAGTGTTGATGGTGTGTCTCTTCTAAAAACAAGAATCCCATTAACATACTAAACCATAAAAATAACGCCACTACTATATTTGACAATGCATAGGGGTATTTATTCAAAAATCTATCATAGGCACCATCATTTATCATTATTACTGACTCTGTTTGTGGTCTAGTTAAATATTTAGACCCTCCGATCAAAGGGCCAATAACACTTCCCACATTCCAGAATAGCGGTAAGATTGAAAATGCAGTACCTTGGTGCCTTCTTTCTGTAACGATTTCTCCGATCATTGTCCTGAGTACTGCAATGTTTCCATTCAATGCACCCATGGCAGACCGAGCTAATAATGCCATGTAGAAATTGGTGGAGAATCCAAATGTTAGCATGGAAAGCGACGTTCCAAACAATCCAAGAAGTAAAATTGGTTTTCTACCAACTTTGTCGGACGCCTTCCCCCAGTGTATACAACATAAGAACTGAGTAAATGCAAAGGAAGCTGAAAGATATCCAGAATACTTTGAAATATTTGCTTCATCAACGAAATGAAAATCTCGTATCATAAAATAGACATATGGAAAAAGCGATGTAAATGCAATCGGTTCCAGAAATCTAATCAAGCTGACAACTATCATTTGCCAAGTGGGAAACCCCTTCATCTGTTCTTTAAATGAAAGCTTAGATTCTGTCATTTTTGTATTTGCTTAACTAAGTCTAAACGATAATATATTATTACAAATTCATAAGGTTACCTTGCATGCGATTATCTGCACACAAAGTAATTGGTGTATTTATTTTACAAAATGACATAATTCAAGATCCTGGATTCAAAAAGGGGAATATAACTAGATTGGTCGGACTAACTTGTAGTACTGAATTTTGGTGATTTAGTAACGAAATTAAAATTAAAATTTGATTTCTTAGACCGTTGATAAATATTTTGCAGATGTGTCAAAATTTACCGTTCCGAGAGATAAGAAAGCTCTTATAAGAGTAATTACTTCGAAGTTAGAAATCATTGGGTGATAGAGACATGTATGGTATTTAATGAAGAATTGCACGCATGTATTAATTATTATTCATAGAGTTCGAATTATGGTGGCTAACAAATGTTGGTTTATTATTTCCTCTAAATTTTCTAAATTCCTGTTCTCGTAAGACCAATAGGATACTGGTCATTATTAACATATTATTATTATTTTCATTATCATTAGTCGTCTCAAAGATTTTAATCGTTCCGTTTTTGAATAAATTAAGTCCCTTGAATTTTTCATCTCCGTTGTCGACAAAAGTGGCCAAAGGTGTGTTGATTAATGCCTTTCCTTCATTCATCAATCTGGTCAAAGTAGCTTTTCTCTGATGACATTTCAACGAGCTGTATAATTCGTTCGAATCGCTTACATTCACCTTAACGTTCTTAATCGAACTGTTGATGGACTCAAGGGTATTCTGTATCGTCATATCGTCGCATAACGAAGGTGACGAGTTCTGTAGTATATAGAGTTGCATGAAGCCATTTGCAAATGTCGACGTCGTTCCCGTGACTCCTGTAATTCTGATCTTTGTATTTTCATACACCACGTCGACTGAAGGCTTGACACCATTATTCATCAAAACCACGGTCTTCAATTCACCATTGTCGAGCTGGAATATTAATATATAACAAGTGACGTTATTAGTTAAAATCCTGAAATATACTTTACAGAAAACTGACTTTTCGTTCGCCTTGTTATATTTATAAATAATCAAGAATGGCGAATTTATTTTGAAAATACTGAGCATCGACGTTGAAGTTTGTAACAACGGTATTCCTAACCCTTGCGAGTGGTACAGCTTTGTCTCTTCGGGAGACAAGTTCTTCTGTGAGTATATATCCAAAGACTTCAATGATGAGAATATAAGCACCCCCGGTTGTAGGAACGTCGAAACAATTGGTAATTCTCGTACGGTGGTATAGGAGGTAATAGGATATCCCAAAATCTTTAGATTATTAGTCACAGTTTCTTCAGAGCCCGAAGTAAATAGCGAACTCAAATCGGATATTTCTCCAGACCTACTGTAGAGGTCGTAGCTGTTAGCACGATCTTCATACTGCCTTGGATTCTGATTCTGCCCCACTGTGTTGCTTTGGTTCTGTGTGACTAAGGTCTCGTCACTATTTGTCCGACTTAGCGTAGAACGGTCCCCGTGTAAATATTCAATTCTTGGGTGTCGTTCTGGCATTATAAACGCTCTTGTCGGTATAGAAATGGTATTTTTCAACTGATTGCTACGCTATCTTCTTACAGTTTAAGTCCAAATTTAATTTTTCACTCATCTCACGTAATGATTCAGATCAATACCCGCAATCACCCCACGATCATTTCTTTTCTTGACTTTTCCGTAAGCTGCCTCATCTACTAAAATCAGCGTCTCCATATATTCAAGTATATATATAGATACATATGAGCCCTAAGTGGACGCTTCAATGCTATTGCTTCGGTAGTGCGTTGTAGTGCATGTGAATACTGCTCTAAACCATTCTATGATCCTCCGTGTAATTTAAGATGATCTGGGTATACTCTTCCTGTAGGGTTTAAGATTGTAGTGCCTGTTGTATCTGGTGTCGGGTATCCAACCTCGCTCCTTATATCGCTTAATACCAGTCCGCTTATTCTCTATCATGCAATATGTGCACGCGAAATGGGGTATCTTTTGTCCATTTTTCATGATTTTCGCAATTATGCACCGAAATAGTTTTATTTTGTAATACCCCAGCCCCAACGATCCGCCACTTCAAGATAAGCATAGTTTCGACAGCTCACCCTCCCCTAATTTTCTACATTATTCGCATAATCATACTATATGGTTGTCATAAACCGGTGTCCCTGAAACTCATCACTCAAGCTATTAGCTTTTACGGGTTTACAATATGGAAACCTAGAATCACAGTAGAGTCTATCAGCCTTGGATCCATACACTGGATCCATACCACTCTCCGTATATAGTTAATTCTATGAAATAAACTTAATCCCCTCGATCATATTAGATCATATCTAATCTCTACGCCATCATTATGTCCTCCTAGACTCGCCATGCGGTCCAAATGTCAGTGCCATCTCTCACATACTCCGCAATCACTTCCCCAAAAGTATATCAAACTGTATATCTGTAACAAATGCGCAGACTCCGGAGAACTACTGTGTACAATGCACAGATGCATGACTGGTAGTTTTTATTTCATAAAAGTCCTGGTTGGGGATAAGTTGGAGAACATACAAAGATCTATGTTCCTATTATGTAAGACGGTAATATCATCGACTCGTATAATGCGGACATAAAGCCGGGTAATAGAGTTAAAAATCGCGGGGATCATTACGATAAAAAGATGCAAAATTCCATTCTTTCTTTCTTGACATTTACAATGGGAATTTTGTTAGTAGGAACAAATGGCGGCAGAAAAGAAGTATATTTGCTCATTTTGCGCCAGAGCATTTTCTAGATCGGAACACAAACAACGACATGAAAGATCACATACTAATGAGAAACCTTTTCATTGCGTACATTGCACGTCAGCGTTTGTAAGGCGAGATTTATTGCAGAGGCACTGCAAAACGGTCCACAATATTGCTATTTCGAAAGAACGGAGGCATTCAACAGGATCTGCTATCAAAAGCATTGGGATGAATGGAGTAGTAGGAAACACAGGTGTTGGAGTAGGGGTGATAGGAGGAGTTGGAGGTGGAGCAAATGGTGGGGGAGTGGGGAGCTCTAGCAGTAGCAGCAGTAGTGATATTAAAGTTGGCGTAGGAATGGGAGGAGGCCCAGCCAATGGGGCATATGCTTGTGGGATGAACTCGGCGGTAGCAATAGGGGCAAGACCCCATGCTATCACCAACCATGGACTTCTCTTGTCGATAGCACACAAAGTGGGAGCAATATTGAAGAGTGAAGCAGAGTCGGAGATATTTGTCGTAGGGTATACAATGTTGGCACAGGATGATGCGCCAATAATCCCTGAGGTGTTGCAGAACTTGAGTAAGTTTTTGCAGTTCCATGAAATTGACCGCATTCCTGACTTCAAACTCTGCTTGATCTATTCGATATTATCGATTGGGCATATGACCGTCGGGAACACGGCCCACTGCATTGCAAACTTCCAACATTCGTGGTCGTTGTTGGTGCAAAAGCTCATTCCTGATTACAACAACAACAACACCAACCCCAACGACCAGATCGAGATCTTAAATTCGTTATATATCCTTTCCTACATGCACTTGAAATATAACTTAAACCAATACAAATCGATGGATGTTACGTGTGATTTGAACTTCAACTACTTGGATGATATTAGTTACATCATCATGTCCAACTTGTCGCTAAACTCGAATATTATCAATAAGAACATGAACTTATTCTGGTGTATCTACAACTTGTTATCACTTTATCAAATTAACGATGGTCCTCCCAAGTTCTATCAACTATTCCTTCTGAGACCAATTCTGAATTTGAGCTTGATTGACTTTATGAACAATATTTCGCAGGCCGATACTTCTTCAAAGTTCATTCAGGAAGTTATGATTTCCACTGTATCTAATGAATTGAACTATTTTAAGCGTACAAACAAATTACTCATTTTCAAGCTGACCAGAGCATTACACAACTCGATCATCCTAATTCACAAGATTATTCCTGAAACATCAAACATTGAGATCTATAAAATATTTAAGAAAAACCTTATCATAAAGAGCCCTTCCAAGTTCCACGATATATTAAGGTCGTATATTTTCAACCCAGTGGAATCTATCCACTTCAACCTTTTATCGGTCCTTTTGAAAGAGTTCAATCTCAGTTCTGTGCAGTCGTTTAATTTTAAAGCGTTTATCAATAGTAACTTGAATAATTCGTTGCAAACCTTTTCGAGTGCCATGCTTCCATTTTTTGAAATCGAGAACAGAGAGATTAACAATAACTTAGGAATCGTAAGCTTCCCGTTGATCTTTAATTTACGATTTGTCAACTTTCAATCAGTCGACATTTTGAAACTAGACAACTTAAATTTTGAAGATAAGATGAATTTAAATTATTTAATTATAGAATGGTATGTTACTTTGGTTAAATTGTTGATCAATTTATGGAAGAACAACCATTTGATAGATAATTGTATCTTACAGTGCTTATTATACTTGATCAACGACAATAGCTCGGACTTTCAATTCAATACAGAGTTTTTCTGGTGCGTGTTCAGGAAGCTCAACTATTACTTTGAAACTTGGTTATCGTTTATAAAAAACCAGTATTTCCTTGTGAATTTCAAGAACAACTTGCATAAGTTTGTATTGAACTACATACAATCTTCGCTTAATTTGCTGTCAAGTAGCGTATATGAGTCCCGCTCGGTGACACGGCCGAATGATTTCATGTTACCCCCTATTATGCCTCATATTAACCCTCCGAGAACGTCTTTATAGGAAATCGCGAATATATTATTTATTTTGTATTGCATTGTATTACAGAATATTCAATCATCAAAAGTTATATGTATTGTCTTCACCTGTGATTATATAACTATATAACTACACAATGTTATTTTCCTTCCTTATATTTCGTAGAATTATTGGTTGCTGACAGACCTGACCCATATGTCACTGTCACTATTGTCCCTCCATAATCTACTAATTGTGATACCTAAACTGTATTTCTTCTTATCTAACTCATCTTGCTTCATCTTTAACTTCTCAATAGCCTTTGTTATCTTGGTTCTCGTTGCGTAATCAATCTCAACGTTATAAGGAGGCAATAACTTCACCAAAAAATCTATTTCTTTATCGATTTTGCTTATGCGAGTGACGTATTGATCATATTTTAACTGTGTTGCCTTGATATGCTCATATGCCTTATGTGACTCCACTAATTGCTTCTTGCCTTGACTGAATTGTCTTTCGTTAGTCTTGTTACTGATTTTTATCGGCTCGTGCGACACTTTACGGACCGTGAATTTGATTGGCTTTTTATTTGAGTTCTTCGGAAGAGGCAACGTATGTATTTGTTCCTTGGGAACTTCATTTTCTTTCTCTTGGTTATTTAATTTGTCCACAGACAAGCTTTTTATCAACTTTCCAGTAGAGCTATCGCTATTTATTGACGATAAAGATGATTCCGATGGGGATGCTTTCATTTGGTTATTAATGACCTCATTAACAACAATCTCACTATTATTAGCTTCACTAGCTTCAAATGCTTTTGGCAAACTATTATACTCCTCTGGAGTAGTCATAGAACTTTCAGGAACAGTCATATCATCAGTATTCATTCTATTTAACAAGAAGAAATATGTTGTTGGTGTGCTTGTTTATCATCAACGCGTTGGCTTAAAAAGGTAAAAAAGAGTTTTTTTATATACACACCATTATGGGTCATTAGAAATTCAAATTTAGTATGGTAAGAACAACCCATTTAGTGAAGGCAATATGACATCTCAATGGTACTATGTACCCGTCTGTATTAGATTTATATCAGAAGGAGATATACATGCACTATCAGGTGTTAATTTAGTTCTTAAAAATGAGGATGGACAGATATTATTCGAGTCAACCATCTCACTCAGCCATATTCCCCCACATAATTTGAAAGACTACCAGCTATATGTAACATCAAGCTCCCTTAGTGAAGGAGACGACGTGAATTGGCACCCATGTATACCTAGCTTTGATATCCCAATGATGGAGAGACGAGACGATAATTTATATAAATATTTGAATTTTTTCAAGGAAAATGGATTCAAGATAATTCCCAATGATACTATTTCTAGGAACACGCTTATGAGTCTTAATATCCTAGGAATTGAACCCAAATCGGGCTCCTTGAGTAAAATAATAGGTTCCGACTTATATGAAGTAATTGACTTTGCAAATGCTGAGGCTCCTGACTCAATTACCATCCGTTCGTATCCGTTCAGTTTCACTAATCCATTGCTATTTAGTGACTTCAAGTCGACAGGAGGAGTGAATCTCACGATAACGAAGGAGGATGAAATATTAGGCTATTTGTCTGATATTAAATATTTGGAAAATATGGCAGGAGGTATCGTAACTATATCTGAGACGACAGGTTCGATAGGATTGGTGTTGGGAAACTTACGCAAATATAATGGCGACGGAGACCTAGTATTTATACTATCGTGGGAGATGATTTGGAAGTTGATTGCGAAGCGAATCCCTAATTTAAATGCCAGACCTTCAATGAAACTGTCTAGCAGAATGAACAGAGTTCGCTCAATTTTACCAGTAGTTGTTACCGAAGATAGCAGTCTGTTCTGGGGATCATGCATATATTACAATGAAAGCACTTTAGTAACGAATAACCATGTAATCAAGCAGTATATTGATAGACCCATGCTGGTTGATTGCAAAATATTTTTGAGTAAGGAACAAACAATTAACCTTACAAATAAAGACGAGCTTTTTACACCCTATGACCAGTTAGATTTGTCATTTATCAAGCTTTCACACGAAAACCAAGAAAAGCTCAAGAAAATTGACAGTTTAACCCCTATTGAATGTGATTACTTTTATCTGACCGGAGAGCCTGTTACTACTATCGGCTTTGGACTATACTTCAATAATCTCTACGTGGAACCATTACAATCCAATGGTAATATATCCGCTAAATATTCTCTTCCTTTATATAATGGTAATACTTCTACGTTGCCATGCATTATTGTCACGTCGGCATCGTGCTGGAACGGATCTTCAGGCGGTGGGTTATTTAAACAGTCTACAAATCAATTGGTTGGTTTGATTTGCTCCAATGCACAGGTTGTTATTCCTGATTTTGGTGACAATAAAAAAGAAAACACAACTGAAAAATTATCGAAAATAGTGTTATGTATCCCAATTGAAGTCATAAACGACTGCTATAAGAATTTACATAATACAGAGAAGTTGGAGTTAAATGATAGAATAGGTCATACTTGGAATTTGATACCGTACCATAACGACATCATTGTCAGCAAACCGAAGTTGTAACTGTAATACATCGGTAGATTCTTAAAATAAATATACGTTAAACTATATCACAAAATAAATATATGTACAAAATTGGTATAATACAGCAATTTAGTATACAAACATAAGCAAAATAATCAGCCTTGATTTGTAGCCGCATTGACAACTGCCATGGCACTTGCGTTATTTGCCTTTTGTTCCACTGCTTGTGCTAGGGAATTAACCACATTAGCCTCATTGACTGAGGGTATGGAGGAACTGGCATCGTTGTTTTCGTTACTGGCGGATCCAGTACCGTTTGCGTCAAACCGGCTCACTTCTAGTAATGATGAATACAAACCCGTTAATTCTAATAGTTCTGTTACCGAATCAGATCTTAAATCATAAATAAGCTGTTGGAAGGAATGTGATTTAATTACATTTATAGATAATTTGTTCTCAGTTAAGAATTTCATTAAGTGCTTATGAAACTTCATGGATGAATATGGCGAATTATCAAAATCTGCCGACAAAAATCTTCGGTTAGAATTCATACCAAAGGAAGATAGCGATGAGTCGATGTTGTTTATGTTATTGCGAGGTTTATACTTATTGTACCTGGCCTTTTTCTTAGGATCCATTTCATCAGCGTCATCTGAAAGTTGTGGGTTTACATTAGGAACATGAGGACTGTTTGATGATTGTGTCTGGTGAACTTGCTGCGCTTGCTGGAAATTTGATGGATAGTTTAAGGGCATCCCGTTCGGTGCGTATGTTATACCGTTCCCGTCTATAGGAATTGGTCTCGAATTGTTTATCGAATCCTTTGTCAACTTGTGTGTCTTCAAGTGTTCACTGAGTTTTTTAGGTGATCCTTTATCTGATGCCAATCTTGTAATAATCTTTCCGCAATAATCGCAGGCTGCTATATTAGGGTCTTGTGAGTCTTGAATAAACCATGACCATACCCACGATTTCTTCTTTGCACCAAATTTTTGTCCTGGTCTATTCTTACGTTCCTTTCTGATTACCGCCTGGCCTTGCTTTTCGTCTACAGCTGTTTGTCCGTGTTGTGGGGCTCCAGATACCTGTCCTCCATGCAGTTTGTGTAAATGCTGAAGTGAATGTTGGGGACGTTGATGGTGTTGATGATTTTGTTGTTGCTGCTGCAGTTGTTGATGTTGTTGCTGTTGCTGTTGGGCCACTGCTACGGCTGCTGCAGACGCTGTATCACCCTGATGACCCTGGGGGTTTTGGAGGTGAGACAACTGTTGTTGTTGAAGATTACTCATCCCTGATAAGCTTCTCTGTGGAAAGGGTGATTGGTTGTATGATGGAAAGGTCAACGGGTTATTATTATTACCAAAGTAGCTCATATTGTGCCTTATGTCTATTAAAATCTGTGATTGATTAGATCATAATACTGAAAGAAAACAAATAATGCTTTTCCCGGAATCAGCTTTCTACGAGCTTCCGGATCGCAAGAAAAATTGAATGACGGTCGGTAGCCGGTATGCCGGTTTGCTTCTCTTATACCGTGTTGTCCTCAGTAAAATACTCTTAGATTGTAGAAACAACCGCTTACTAGAGGAATTGGCTCAATGTAGATACTTCAAAGATACTTTCATAATAATTTGAGCAAATTTGGGAGATGATAATCGGGTGCAATGAGTATTGTGGGTGTCAAGATCGGTCACCGCTCGGTTATAATACGACGAAAATCGCTTGCGAAACCTACACTATCAAACCAAAAAGTCCGAAACGAATAGTTATCATTAAACAGCTAGTTCCAATTGCTGGTATTAGTACCATTTGATTCGATTTGACTATAACGGAGACTACTGGGGCGAATATGCGATGAAAGGGAGCCTCTATTCGAAGACAATCGGCCAAACAACTGGCTAAGAATACACAATCTTGACCTCAGAGAAAGAACAATATCAAACCCGCAACTATGAAGCCATCACCATGGAAACATATAACGGTGGGACCTTATATTCTTGGAAAGGTACGCCCCGATGGTCCTGGATAATAGTTCAAAGGCCATATATCAATTAAGGTGAATAAGCCAGCAACCACGCGCGCATAACCAAGAATTCGTCAATTTTCGCAGCCAGCATAGTAGCCTTGTTTTGGAATAACTACTACTAGAAAGAGTCGTTCAGCAAGCACCGGTGACTTTAACGACCCGTTTAGTTTGGCGAATGTCAAGTTGAAGAGTAGAGAGCATTTGGACCAGCCATGTTTTAATTTTGAGTTCAAGATGCATCGATATATTTATAACGCGGCCGTTCTGTCTTCGTTTAAACTTTGGTAGAAAACCTTGTTACAAACTACCACAACAACTTAATTGATACCATTCAAGTCAAGAATCTACTAACGAACTATCCTTAGTGCTATTTACTCTCATTCTCTCTATCCAACTATAGTCATTCCCTTATACTATTTTTTAACTACAGTCATTCCTTTACATATTATCTCTAAATTTGCTACTACTTACAAAAAAACGAAAAAATGAAGTTTTCCACAATTTATTCCTTAGCCCTCGGTTTTTTAACGGCTCAAACACTTGCTGCTCCTGCTAACGAAAATGAAAAGCGTGATGACGATAAGGTTGTGATTCACCTTACATCTACTGTGCAAAACACCAAGACCAATACGCACATTGTTGAAGGTACCATGTCTACTCATACAAATTGGATTGTGAATACTGCTACCGAAACCTACACCCACTACACGGCTACAGTCACTTCGACTGTGTTCGGTACGCCGTACACATACACTACCGTTGCAAGCACGCCTATCCAAAACAAGGAAGCTGCTCCAAGTACCGATGACGCACAAGATAGTGGTGCAACAGAAACTGCTGCTCCCGAAAACAACGATGCTACTCAAGTTACTTCCACAGAAGCTGTTACCGACTCACCAGACTCAACTGCAGACGCAGATGCACCACAAATCACCCCTCAAAGTGCCACCTCGTCTGACTCGTGGATAATAGAAAATGTTTCCACTGTGACTTCAAACAGTGTTTGTTTCGTCAACTACGACTACTATTATGCCGACGAAGAAGATGATACCGACACTGTCACCTCGACTTCAACTATATATACTACGGTTACCCAAAGCTGAGCCAACTGCATGCTGAGTTAGTTTGGCGGTTTCCCGTCGTGTGCATTAGTCTACAAGCGGTGTTGGTATGGACTCTGGGCTAACATTCGTTTTTTTACTTCTTCCTTTTTTCCACCAGGGTGCAGTCAATAGACTCTTGATCTTTAAATTCTTTCGATTTCAAATTATTTCGGTTAATATATTATTTTGCGTGTATTCATCCTGTAGCAGCCATTATTGGGAGTATCGTCTGATTGTCCTGATCCTTATTTACTCTTTTACATTTACTGCTGATATATTGTTAGCGTGTTGAGCAACGTATATTTTACCTAGAAGAACGCTTTCTATTACCAGAGCTCCAGTCACACCGCATCCTTCTGCCATCTGCCCTGGCCACCATCCATTCTAGAGTCTGAATAAATTTCCCCTATAATATGCTTGCTTTGAGTCTTTTATCACCTCTTTTACCTATAGCCCACCATCTATTCTAGACACATGGCGATAGTACTGTCTTTCCACACCAGCCATACCTGCTAGGGATATAGGGCTTATAGCCCTATTCTCACATGACTGCAGCAATAAATTCATTTTGAAGAAAATTAGTTTTTGTGTCACATTGGGATCCGGGTAATACCGACGGACACAATTCCAAAAAATTTTCAGTCTAGACACCCACCATGGTCTGACAATACCGCTTGACTAGAAGTGAAAAAAAAGTTTGATTTTTAACTTTTATATAGTACTTAATCACATTACCTATAAATAAGACATAATGGGTATGTTACTAGCAATAATTAAGACTTCAGAGATGTATCGAGAGAAAGAAATGACCAGTATAAGGCGTATGAGATGTCCATGAATAATGAATGAATAAATACCTTCAGAAAATGAAAGAAAAGAGTAGTTGAATCGTAGATGAAAATTAACAATTATTGATGGAATATGTATACACGGATATCAAAAGAATGAGAATAAGATGATGATACATATAATAAGATAGAGATAGTATATTCAGTTGGATGGAAAATAGAAAGAGAATGGTGGAGGACGGACAGTCTTACTACGTTGTACTGACATAAATTATCTTGGATATACAGAAGCACCGGTATAGGCACAACATACTAACATAATTATAGTTAACGTTCCAAAGACTAGAAGGACTTACTGTAAGGGTAAGGAATGTCGTAAACATACTCAACACAAGGTTACCCAATACAAGGCCGGTAAAGCCTCTTTATTCGCTCAAGGTAAGAGAAGATATGACCGTAAGCAAAAGGGTTACGGTGGTCAAACCAAGCCAGTTTTCCACAAAAAAGCTAAGACTACCAAGAAGGTTGTTTTAAGATTAGAATGTGTCGTCTGTAAGACCAAGGCTCAATTAGCTTTAAAGAGATGTAAGCACTTCGAATTAGGTGGTGACAAGAAGCAAAAGGGTCAAGCTTTACAATTTTAAGTCTATTGAATACTTTGCTACATTATTACACAAGTATATGTTTAAATATTGTTTTATAGGTTCAATTTTGATTTTTCAATAGCCAAATTGGGGTTTTCAACTTTTTGTTAATAAACTTTACAGAAAATTATTCATTTTATGTATGGGATGTAGTGTAATCATTTGGGTTCATTTTGGGTCTCGATTTGCTGAAATTGTCGTAGTTAACTATTATATGAGGTCAAGCCTAATCAAAACACCGTCGCGATCAAAATCCATATAGGAGTATTTATTTTTTTCTTCCTACATTACATCTTCCTCCATTTAAGCAAGTTTTTTGGTATATATATATCTGATATACTAATACTAATAGCTGATTTCAGTAATATATTAACGAAGCAGCTGAGTGGCTTACCATTAAAAGAAATATATATCGTGTTTTTTTTTTTGAGTCCTATTGTTTGGATTTTGATTCGAGTCGCCCTAAATCATAAACGTTTATTTTCATAGGCGAAATAAACCTTTAATTCAATTAAAACTTCCGTATAACGGTGGATTGTGTTTATATTAATTGATAATAGATATTGGAGATGAATTACGATTACTTGACTGACCAGCAGAAACAACAGCTTTATTTTCAGCAAATGCAGGCTCAGCAACAACAACAACAACAACAACAGCAACATCAACAACAACATCAACAACAACATCAACAACAACAGCAACAGCAACAGCAACAACTACACTATAAGCAACAACAGCAACAACAACAGCAACAACAACAGCCTCAGCCTCCCAGACAGCCATTTACGGCGTTCTTACAACATAATGGATCAAACTCTGACTTACCTCAAATGGGTACTTTCCAGCAAGATTTGCAAAGGCAGAATATTCCAAATCTCAGGTTTTCCGAACAAAACCAACCAAGCGAGTTGGAACCGGAATTTCAGGATGATGATAGCTTTATGGATGAAGATCTCACCGAAATTCACGAACAGCCTCCCACACACGAATTAAATTCATCACCTATGGCCCATCCACATTCATTTCAACAAAATTTTCAAACGCCAACTAAGGACCATGATGTGAATTTAAGGAATCAGCAGTTTCAATCTGTTGATTCTGAGAGATCCTTGGATTTTAAGCCACCGGTAACTTTCACTACCCTCAACAACAACAGCAGCACGAACCTTTCCAGTCCTAGCGAAAGTTCATTCTTGAAGTCAAATTTAAATTTACCAACTTCCAACATTCCTCCATCAAATGCACCCAACGATTCAAATGCTCAAAAGTCTAACTATATATATTTTAATCGTCAACCAAATTCATTGAGTAAAATATCCCAGGATAAGGCTTCGTCGATAAAGTTGAAATTAGAAAATTACTATCAAATGTCAGTTGCTCATGCAATTGAAAGAAACCAAAGACGCTTAGACTTGGAGCATAAATTGTTGAATGAAGAAAGTGGATCTTCTGAAGAACGTAAAAATAGACAGTTACAGAATTTAGGCAAAAAAGAATCTCAATTTTTAAGATTAAGAAGAACAAAATTATCCTTGGAAGATTTCAATACCGTAAAAGTTATTGGTAAGGGAGCTTTTGGTGAGGTTAGATTAGTTCAAAAAAGAGATACCGGTAAGATCTACGCTATGAAAACATTATTAAAGTCAGAAATGTATAAGAAAGATCAATTAGCGCATGTTAAAGCAGAGAGAGACGTGTTGGCGGGCTCTGATTCGCCCTGGGTGGTTTCTTTATATTACTCATTTCAAGATGCCCAATATTTATACTTGATTATGGAGTTTTTACCAGGAGGAGATTTAATGACTATGTTGATTAGATGGCAAATATTTACCGAAGACATCACTAGGTTTTATATGGCCGAGTGTGTATTGGCTATCGAGGCAATTCACAAGTTGGGATTTATTCACAGAGATATCAAACCAGATAATATTTTGATAGATATCAGGGGTCATATAAAGTTGTCTGATTTTGGGTTATCGACCGGGTTCCATAAGACTCATGATTCTAATTACTACAAGAAGTTACTCGAAAAGGAAAATTCTAATCATACCAACCCACACAATGGCAACCTTCAAGCACCATCAATGGCAAACAACAATAGGAATTCCATGATGGTGGATGCAATCCATTTAACCATGTCCAACAGACAACAAATGCAGACTTGGCGTAAGTCCAGAAGACTTATGGCATACTCGACAGTTGGTACCCCCGACTACATTGCGCCAGAGATATTCGTGCACCAAGGATACGGCCAGGAATGTGATTGGTGGTCGCTTGGAGCTATCATGTTCGAGTGTTTGATCGGATGGCCTCCTTTCTGCTCTGAAACTCCCCATGAAACCTACAGAAAGATTCTCAACTGGCAGGAAACTCTCCAGATTCCAGACGACATCCACTTGTCGCCTGAGTCTGAGGATTTGATTCGTAAGCTTTTGACAAACGCAGAAAACAGACTTGGCAGATACAACGGCGCCGACGAAATCAAACTGCATCCCTTCTTCCGTGGGGTCGATTGGGACACCATCAGAAAAGTCGATGCACCCTTCATTCCTAAGCTTCGTTCCATTACCGATACCAGATTCTTCCCTACAGACGAGCTCGAAAACGTTCCCGACTCCCCTGCATTGTCAAAAGCAATGGAGCAAAGAGAACAGGTCCTACAAAATGGCGGAAATGTCAAAGAAGACTTGCCATTTATCGGCTACACTTACTCGAGATTCGATTACCTTACAAGAAAAAATGCTTTGTAAAATCCCGACAATGCATTGCTCCTGCCGTATGCTGCCGCATTATTTCTATTTAATCGTCTGCATTAACTGCGTTATTTAGGTTGTCTCGGCCGACCTTAACCGTTTACTAATTTTATTCCCGAAGCGGTTCGAAAATGTGATTAATTTACTCGTTTCGGATCTATGAATAGTAATCAAGCACTAAGTAAAGGATGGATGAAACATTTTTCAGCCGAATATTCCGATCATGTGATTATATATTAGTATGATCAGAGAAATTATAGCATGATCTATATATATCCGATAATACCTAGGTTTTATAGAATATATATAACACATTTACATTTAAGTTCTGGTAGAAGTATTTAACGAATTCTTTCTTTATTGTAACTTCTAATTGAGATTCCATTGAGCATGAAACCTATATATTCGATAGGATTGGCATCCATAGCGGCAGCCGCTAGTGTGATGAGCAAAGAAAATTATGATACAGCTAATGGATTGGAGAAAATAGAGGTACGGGCTGATCACATGGAACATATGGAACATATGGGCCATGTAGAACACACGAAAAGCAAGAGCGAATGGACAGAGACGACTCAAAGCAGCACTGGGGAGGTTGTGGCAACACCTCACGTAGAGCATCATCATCACGGGATGCCAATTTTGCAGACAGAGCTTTTGCCGGAGGAGAGAAAATTTTGGGAAAACTACAATACCACGACGTATTTCACGGTGGAATCGGAACATAGGGCGGCGTTGTACTGGCACATTGGCTTGACACTCATGTCTTTTGTATTTTTGTACCCAATTTGTCTTGTGTTGAATAATGTGGGATCGAATTGGTACTACGCTTTATTATTTGTGCACTCGACATCGGTATTGGTTGGGTTGATCAGCTTATCGGTGTTTGTGAAGTCAATTCCGGACTTGTACCCTAATAATGCCTATAATAAGATGAGTGTGATTTTGGGGATTTCCACCATCGTGCATGTCATATTTGCAGTCTTCAACTTTGGATACAAGGCAGCAACTAGTAAAGATGCTGTTTCCGCTGATTACTTCACTGTGTCCGATGAAGAGAGCCAAGAGTCATGTACATCGCCTTCGGCCACTTTATACGATACTCCGAGAGATAATTCCAATTCGATCGAAAGAAATGATTCGATGGACTTTAACTTGAAGACGTCTCTCGATTCAATGTTTCCGGCTAAAAAAGGTGGCAGCAGATTATTGAAGAAGGTAACTCGCATGCCTGTGGTTAGTACTATGGTTAACTTTTTTGGCAAATTTTCCGTGTATATTTTCAATTTGTTGAATTGGTGTCATTTCTTCTACTTTTTGGTTTACTTACCAACCGCTATTGCCACCTTTGGCTGCTTCGGCCAGGGAAGTTATGTTTTTAATTTGTTGGCCCATTTCATCAAGGGTGGTGTCTTCTTCAGCTTAGGACTCTTGTACTTGGCTAGATACTGTGGCGCATTCACAAACAAGGGCTGGGCTTGGAACCATAAGTTTATCAAGAACTACGAATTGAAACTCAGTCGCTGGAATAGAATCCAGAGTAAAGGTTTATGTACGATGGAAATGATTGAATCTTCTTTAATCTTGTTTTACGGATGCACTAACGTTTTTATGGAACACTTAGCCAATCCTGGTGGTGAATGGACTGCTAAAGATTTGCAGCATGCATCGATTGCATTCATTTATATTGGATGTGGTTTGTGTGGGGTCTTGACTGAATTCAAGTTGGCTAACTGGAGGTTCGAAAAATCAATCCATAACTTCGAAAGCTTCAATGACCAATCTTTCTCATCAAAAATTGTGAAGGCTGCTCCAGGATTTTCTCCAAACCCATTCCCAATTTTGACTATCTACTGGACTGGTGTTTTGATGTCACAGCACGCCCAAGCTTCTATGTTATCTACGGACATTCACAAACAATGGGGGAATTTGTTTGTGTTAGGTACTGTTTTCAGATTCATTACTTATTTATTACTATTGATCTTACCAGCTAATAAGGAGTTAACTAAACCACTCAGACCTATCAGTGAGTTGTTAGTATGCTTTTCATTATTATGCGGTGGTTTGATCTTCATGGAATCTTGTGATCCAATAGTTTACGCGTTTGAATATAGAGGATTTACCTCTATGTTCACACTTAACATTTCCTTAGGTTTCATCACCTTATTAATGAGTTGGGAAATGAGTGTTTTCGCATTTAAAGATTGGCTACTTAAAAGAGCCTAATCCTTTTTCATGATTGCTTTCTATTTATTATAAATATGTGAGGAATTAATTCCTCTTTCTAATCCTTAATGTCTAATGTTGCTAATTTAACTAATTTCGTTATTTCGTTTTGTCAATAAAGTAGTGTTTTAAATATTTGACATTGTATTACGTAGTTTTCATTTAAACGCCTCAAAATAAATTACGAGACAACTGTATTTTGCTCTCTGATATTATTCAGCACGATAAGTCTACAGAAGAAAGAATTTAATGCCATTATGTTGGTGAAATAAGAAGTGATATTTTCTCACTAGTACTTTCGTAAACCACTTCTCGATTTTTTCGCTCACTGAAAAATTCCACAGATTTTGAAATTTAACGAGAAATAACTTCTTATCGACAACAATAACGACAATGGATTCTTTCAATTCATCGAAGAGAACCAGAGACGAATTCGAAAGGGATAATCAACATAATGAAGTGGATGTTGATTCCAAAAAGCAACATTTAGATCCAACTACTGAATTAGTTACAAATGTTTGTAAAGATATTAGAAGAATTGGAGAAAATGCAAATCTTACAAGCCAAATTGACGATATTTCATATATTTCGAACCCGATAGTTGCAGAATTCGAAAAGATTGATAAGTTGAGAGTTTCCATCTTGAACACTTTATACTCTATTATAATTGAGCAACCCCAAAAGATAACCTCATTGAGTATTTTAATCTTGTTATGTAACGCTAAAAATTTCTTGGTCTCCAAATACGTTATAGAATTTTTTCATTCTAAAGCCCAAGGTTTATTAGATAAGATAAGCGAAGAACAAGAAAAGAAGAATGAAGAAAATAAGGATGAAGAAATGAAAGATGAAGTAGATGAAAACGAAGGAAAAGAAAAAGAAAAAGAAGCGAAGGAAATTAAGAAGGAAGAGAACAAGGAAGAAATCCTTCAAGAAGATGCAGGTGTCTTCAATAATTTAAAATCAATCTTGAAATTCTTAGCTTGTTTGTCACCCATAATTGATAACTATTCAGTTATTAATGTTTTTAAACAGTTCTTGAATTTATCAATAGACCTACAAAAACAAAGTGAAACCAGAAACGGAATAGCTGAGGAAATATTTTATAACACATTAATTTCAGTACCTTACTTATTGAGTAATGATACATCCGAGGAAGCAATTAACCATTGTAATGATTTGTTAGAAATCGCATCTAACTTTAGAATTAAAGATGGTGCTAAGACTATTTCATTATTGCAACCATTCGATTCAAAATTAAATAATTTTTCAGATAAATTACCATACAACCCTGAAAAGATGATAAACGTAATATATCCGTCATTAGTCGCCTTGCAAGGAGAAGGCAAAGATTGGGCTAATTTGAATGGTAAATTGTTCTTGAATTTCAAAGAATTGATTGATCCTATTATTGAAACTTCATTAAAGAATAATGTTATTTCGAATGAAATTGTTAAGCATTCTTTACCTCAATTGTCTCTCCCTTCGGTTGGGACATTATCAACTTATAAACCACATGGCTTGATTGATAATTTATGGTATAGAAATACTAGAATTTTATTCCAAGTTTACAATACTACGGAATTTGAAACAGTTCCTGCTGTAAACTCTTATTTCGGGTTGGTCTTTAAAGATTTAGCTTTCGACATCTTAACAAATCTATCATTCAACAAGAACGAAACAGCAATTCAATTATCGATTTTAGATCTTTATTTCGCTAAGAACTTATTTGCGCCAGCAGGGTCCTCCGTTGATCAATTGACGATGATTAATAATGATAACGTCTCTGGCGAAAATAATCCACCATTATCTACATGGAAAATTGAAGATATTGCGGTTGAAAGTATATTAACAATGATTTTTCAATTACCAAATCCTTTGAATTATGAAATCTATTACTATACTGTGTTAATTGCTTGTTGTAGAGAAAGTCCTGAATCTATTGCACCTGTATTTGGTAGAGCTATTAGATTTTTTTATAACAATTTAGAAACTTTAGATTACGAATTAAAGATTCGTTATTTGGATTGGATGACGATTCAAATTTCAAATTTTGAGTTTAGTTGGAAGTGGGACGAGTGGGTTAAAGATTCCCAGAAGTTTAAGAATTTAAAATATCATCCTAAAAAGAATTTCATTAAAAATTTAATAGCAAAGGAAGTGAGATTATCAAATAAGAATAGAATCAAAGAAAGTTTCGTCACAGTTAATCCAGATCCTGCTGCAACCGATAAATTAATTCTTTTAGATGAGTTTTATCAATACTTGAATATTTCATTATTCCCTAATGAATCAAAATACATCATTGATTACGATAATGAATTATATGGTAATAATGATGAGCTCAAAGAAGTATTGGCTAAGTTAGAGTTTGAAAGAAAGGAAAAACTAGCAAATAATTTAACAGTATCTCCACAAGAAGAATTGATTTATAATTTCTCGAACTCAGGATTACCTTTGCACGAGGTGTCCAATAAGGTTTATGATTTAATAATAGCTAATTGGAAACCAAACAGTGAGTTTTATGATCTATATAAAGAAATATCAACGAATTTAGAGGATTACGCTGCTATAAATTCAGACAAATTCCTCATCAATTTGTTTTTCCAAACTTACGCATACATCGGATCCAGATCGATTTATTCTGTGGTTAGTTTATTGTCAAGAGATATTATCAAATTGAAGTTTTTGAGTGGCGTGGAAATAAAGGATGAAAATTATCAAGCAAGTGAATTTCAATTTCCAGTCGTTGAATTGACTGAAGAACAATTTGATAACAGACAGAATTGGATTATTGATTCTATCTTCAGAATTTGGGTCCATCAACCTCAAGTAGTGTTTTTGATTTTAGAATACTTGATTGAATTTGAAGTTTTAAAGCCAAAGTATTTGATAGGCAAGACATTAAATTTGGCTTCCAACTTAATCATCGAAAATGTTTCATGTATGGAATCTGTCAATAGAGTTTTGATCAACTTTTCTAAATCTTCCAATGATGAGTTCAAAATTCTTGTATTGAAGTTATTTGAATTAATTGTTAAAAACTTGAACGAGATAGCCAGTACTTTAGGAACTAATACTTCGGATGAAGTGTCAATTCTCAAGGATTTTAGTGATGAAGAATCTGAGGACATAGAATTAATGAACAAAGTTGATAATCAGTGGTTATTCTATGAATACAAAGGGCTTTTAAAGAGTTACTTACGGAAGTTCAGTATTTATAACTCTGGTTTCATTGGCGAAATTGAAGATTTATTTAAAGGCATTGAAAACGAACCCGTTAGAAATGATACTTTGAACTGGTTAAAGGAATTACAATAATCTATGTATCTTTATTATATAATCTAATGTATCTTAAATCGAACTATAAAAACCGATATCCGAAAAAAATAGTTATCGCTTAGTTAAATGCTGGTCAACATGACAGATAACACCAACGACCATACATTAGCGGTAGAAACCATTGACTTAACGTATAAGTTCCCTTCAAACAATAGAATAGGATTACAGGATATTAACCTTCAAATTCCATGGGGATCAACTAATTTACTCCTCGGACAAAATGGTGCTGGGAAATCGACTTTATTAAAAATCTTAGCAGGTAAGACTTTAATTAAACAAGGAGGACTAAAACTAGGAGGATTCGACCCATTTGATTTTTCGAAGGAAAGAAACGAAAAGCAGAATTCTGATGTCAATAATTTAATTACTTATCTAGGGACCGAATGGGCAGCCAATCCTGTTGTTAAAAGAGACATCCCTGTGAACTTATTGGTATCTTCAATTGGAGGAGGAACTTATTCCGAAAGAAGAGACGAATTGATTAGAATTATGGATATTGATCCTGAATGGTCAATGGCATACATTTCTGATGGTGAGAGAAGAAGGGTTCAATTAGTGATGGGTTTATTAAAACCATGGAGGTTATTATTATTAGATGAAGTTACAGTCGACTTAGATGTGGTAGTTAGACAAGATTTGCTTAGTTTCTTGAAGAAAGAATGCAGACTTCGTAATTGCTGTGTAATCTATGCTACACATATTTTTGATGGATTAGGCAAAAACTGGTGTGATAGAATTATTCATTTAAATGAGGGAATGAAGGTGGACGATATAAATATGAATGATATAGAGTTCGTATCCAAAAAGGAGAATCTGCAGAGGGCCAATGACAAAACTATACAAGTAGAATTAGCAGAATCATTACACCCTTTGGCATTAAATTGGTTGAGAGAAGACTTGAGAGAAAGAGGATCGAGAGAAGAAGAGAAGACGAAAATGGCCAAAAGGCAGGATGATTGGAATAATGCAAGAGAAGAGAATTATTTTGATGGGAATGAATCAAAACTCAAGGATTACTTTAAGGCAACTAGAAGTGCTAAATAATTATTTTATTATATATAGACGATATATACGCTAATGACATATGCAATATCAACCCGTGAATGCTTGATTGTTCTTTACTACAGTTCCTCTAATAAGAATTTACGTTCTAACTCCATGAATTTAACGATATCCTGATGCTTTTTCAAATTTTCATTTAGTACCCAATTTCGATAGTTCAAGTCTATTATATCTATGCTTTGATCTTTTCCAAAACTAAGAATATCGCGGATTCGACCTGGCTCCTCTTCCATCTTACGTCTTATAACGTTATGCTGTTTGTTTCTAGGTGTCAAGGGAGTGGTAGGACCTCTCTTTTGTGATTGAGTATTAGAAAGTCCGTCTTTGACTATTTTAGACAAATTTATTGCAGAAACAGTCTCGTTTTCGATCTCCTCATGTTCTCTGTAATCATTACGGGGTGGAGTACGTGTTATATTCTCTTGGTTCATCTCGTACAGCTTAACAATGTTATTTAAAAATGGTTATTCTTTCTATGGCCCTGTTATTGTGGTTTTGTAAACAAATTATAACGATGTTATATGCACACCGAAGTTATTGCTGCAACACCAAGAAGACAAGACTACGCCAACTATCTATACTCTAGCATTACCTAGAGACAATACCTCAACATCACTGCACGATGTTAATGCTCTGTATCCCCTTTTATCGTAAGTTTTATTTTGAGAAATACAGAAGTCAGCTCAGTTTACAAAACACACAGTTACTAGATCAATAAGTTTTGCAACTTTTCAATTACAAAACCAATATATCGTAAGACACCTGGTTATCACTGACATCGGCTAAGATACATCAAAAGCATTTAATACGCTTCGAATAATCTTTCAATTCCATTATTTTGTCAAAATCAAGTCTCAAGTTGTGTTGCTTGTCCTGCCGCAACACTTCAGTCGAGGTCAATTCAAAACTCACTGCAAATAGCATTCATTTACATGGTCTATAAGTCGATTGGAAATATCATACATATACCCCTCAAAGTCTACTCAATAAATGGCAATTTGAAGTACCACTATGTACGATAACTTTTTGCATCAAATACGCATTTCGTGCCTTATGCGACAGTAGTTAGATGAGATGACCTCTATCAAATTGACCCACCATTTTTGATCCTGACTACGTGAAAACTACCCATTTAAGCCATTGACCTAGCTACTACTCTCCTGCTCTCAATAATTCCATAAACCATGCTTGTTTCCTATGATAGGAGCATCTGGAGATGAAAAACGTGGTCGTGTCTGCTTAATTTTGAAATTTTCGTCGACGAAAAAAAATTCGACGCTATAAATAGTGGTGAAATTCTCACCTTGATGTTAGCAGGTATTATAACGTAACTACAAATCACAATGTCTAACAACGAAAGAACTTTTATTGCTATTAAGCCAGATGGTGTCCAAAGAGGATTAATCAACTCTATCTTAGGTAGATTTGAAAACAGAGGATACAAATTAGTTGGTATCAAGTTAGTTCAACCGACTGAATCCTTATTAAGAGAACACTACGATGACTTACAATCTAAGCCATTCTTCCCATCTTTATTATCTTACATGTTATCCGGTCCAGTTTTAGCTACTGTCTGGGAAGGTAAGGATGTTGTTAAGCAAGGTAGAGCTATCTTAGGTGCTACCAACCCATTACAATCTGCCCCAGGTACCATCAGAGGTGACTACGCCGTTGACATGGGTAGAAACGTTTGCCACGGTTCTGACTCTGTTGAATCTGCTCAAAAGGAAATTGGTTTATGGTTCAAGAAGGAAGAATTAGTTGACTACAAGCCAGCTTTATTCGGATGGATCTACGAGTAAATTATTTAGCTAGTGTTTAAATATGTTCAATTGGTAGTACTTTTGTCAATGAGAGTATATCAAGTCGATTAAATAGCTGAATAATTGAAAATGAAAGATTTCATTTCTAGTAGAAGGTCGTGTAGAAATAACCAATATCAATACCAGTTGAATATATGTATATATCAATCTGGAGATATTGTATGTTTACAAAAATAATACGAACTCAATTGATATAAGCAGAGTTTCTTGTTTTTCGTAGTTCACTTATATTAGTAGGTTCTTGGTCATGTCGGTGGATGATAATTTATTTAACGATCAAAATAATGATATGCTAGATGCAAACGATGAGGACGAAGAAATGGAAGACACTGAGATCAATAATAACGAATACGGTGAAGATGAAGAGGAGGAGGAAAATGAAGACGACGACGAGAATGATGAGAATAATGAGGAGGATGAAGATGAAGATGACGATGAAGATGATGATGATGACGACGATGACGATGACGACGACGAAAATGAAAATGAAGAAGGTGACGAAGATGAGGAAAGAGCCAAATTCGTCGATGCTCGTGAATCGAATGACTCTGAACTGCAGGCAGATGCTAAGAAGGATAAGGATAATATGATAGTTGATCAATCTGATGCGACAAACGACGAGCAACGTCAAAAAGAAGCAGATAAACAAGATTCATCGAAGACAACATCAGAACAAGACCAAAACGAAATAGACGCAGAAAACAATTTAAACCATGTGTCAAGGGAAACTATAAGAGAGAATTTAATAATAAAGGCTAAGGAATCAAAAGAGTTTGATATAATTCCTTCCGTAGCTATTCCTTATACATCTGAGTGTCATGCATTAGCATTTACTGATGGTCCAAAATGGATTTTAACTGGTGGGGAAGATGGATTTATCAGAAAATACGACTTTATTGCATCTATAGAAGGGAAGTCACCATTAACGATGGCCCAGAGACACAATTTGGTTGACTCCATAACAAAGGCTGGTGTAATTTCATCGTACTGGGAAAATGAGCAACCTTTAACTAAAAAACAGATGATGAAGTCTAATCCCAAGTTAAAGATAAGTGATTTTAGCACAGGTTCCGTGAGTTATGAACCAAAGGTGAATCCAGTATATTCGCTAGATGTAGAAAGAAATGGCTATTGGTGCCTTTCGGGATTATCATCTGGTGGTATTTCATTGTATACTATGAGATATAATGAAGGAAATATCCATCATTATTTCAAGCATTCGCCTAAAAAACAAAGCCCTACCCTAGAAAATGGACATAATGATGCAGTATCTGTATTGAAGTTAAATACGGAACAAAAAAGATTCCTCTCTGGATCTTGGGATAAAACAATTAGAGAGTGGGATTTAAATACAGGCAAATGCATTAACTTATTCACTGGTAGCTCTGGACAAATCTCAAATATCCAATATAGACCAGAAGGCTTGGCTGACTTTGCATTATCCTATGAAGATTCAGATGTCAAAATTGATGAGCAAGACGTGAGGCCAGAAAGCGATATTGATTCCTTATTCGGAGATAGTGATAATGAAAATAATGAAGATAGAAAAAATATTGAATCACTGGATAAGTCTAATTCATCAAAATTAGTAACTAATGATTCTAAAGCAACAAATAAAACATTTAGTAACGATTCAATATTTATGAGTTCAAGTATTGATGGTACTATTAATCTTTGGGATGTTAGAGTTTCAAACACAACTAGTAGTCCTGTATTAAGGTTGGGGGTCTCGGAGGGTATTCCTCCTTGGTGTATGTCGTCTACATGGTCTAATTGTGGTGAATATATCTATGCTGGTAGAAGAAACAGTACAGTTGAAGAATTCTCAATTAAAATGCCACATAAAAGATCAAAGTCAGGTCATAATAAAGATACTATGGTTCCAAATGTTCTGAAATTGTTGCAGTTTCCTAAAATATCAGGTCCTGTTAGTGCCATATCTACACTTCCGAACAATGATTTCATTTTATGTGGGTCAAACGATAATATCAGATTATATAATTTGAACCTCTATAACGATTTGTCTAATACGTCCAGCACAACGAATAAGAAGCCTGCAACACCTTTCATGATTATACCAGGTCATCACGGTGGTATACTAAGCTCTTTGTATGTGGACGGGACAGGTAGATTTATGGTAAGTGCTAGTGGTAATAGAGGATGGGGACATGCAAATTTCACAGATTCTGTGTTAATTTATGAAATCGATTTTGAAAATGATAATTAGACAATCTCTTATAGAACTTAAATAGTAATGAGATAATAATGAAACAGATCTAAGTTATTAAAACTGTTTAAATTAAATTATATAACCATAAACTATCCAATAAACCCATAGATGTTATTTCTTAGGTTCCCTAAGCCAACTTGCCCAATATTAATCCCACTATTCACAATATCCGAATCTTTTAAAGAGGTATACATTTCACGTACAGCGCCACCTGCTTCATATGCTAATGTATTACTTGCGCTAACAACAAAATCATATAGTGCTTTAATAGATTCCAGATCAAGTATATGATATCCAAACTTTCGGATCATCGACAACGAGCCTGATAAAAGCCTTGATATATTCAAACTCTGATAGCTTGGATCATTTTTAATCAATAAGAAATGCATCATAAATCCAATAAATCCGACAGTAAAGCTGATTCTGTAAAAGTTCGTTAAAAGAACATTATGCTTATTGTTGCTACTGAGTTTACCCTCTGGAGTTGGCGAGCCATCATGGTGAAATAGTTTCTTAAATATCATAGATGAGGTATTAGCAATCTTAGTATTTATCGAAGATGATGCAGATGTAAAACTTGTGATAGATGACGATAACAGGTTTGGTAGACTTGTATCGAGATCAGAAGTGGAGTTTGATAATTCTTCTTGTTGTTCTAATAATTTTTGCTGGAGCGATATGTTATAAACAGTTTGCTTTGACATCTCTTCATCTTGAAGTTGGATAAGATCATTTAATGAAGAATCGGGTGGATTTTGATCGTTAATTATTAAATAGCTGTATTTATAATCTTTGATTTTCCTATCAACAAGTATGTCTGATGTATTTAATAGGACAGAATTTTGATTAAATTCCTTGAACCATACATCGTATGTAACATCTGAATTTTCAATATCACTGATTAAATAGCTTTCGATCAAAATCCTTGTTTTATTCAAAATTTTATTAAGATCGGAATCAGTCATAGAGCTGAATAAGTTATTGGGGGACACTAAGGTATGAACTAAATCTATATCAATTTCGGGTCCTTCTGCATTAGTTAAGTCATTCGGATCGATATTTAACTGGTTAAATATGTCTTCTTTATGAAACAATAACAAAGCAACATATAAATAAACATTGACAATCACAGAATTGTAACTTAATATAAAGTCCCATATTATTAGTAGTTGATGCAAATTATTTAAATCGTGACTGTAAAAAGTCAAGATTGAGGATAAACCTTGATAGAAGTTATAATCATAATGAAACCCAGATGACAGAATATATGAGTTACTGGATTGTTTTATCAATTCAAATAAATCTGTATCAATAACTTCTAGAAGGCTAGGAATTAATTTCAAATGGTTGATAGAAAGGTTTATATCGGTGATCATATAATCTCTTAAATGAAATACTGTGAGCTTTTCTAATAGTTTGAACGCCAATTCGTCGTTTTTTGATGAATTTGGTTCGCCGCCTTGTTCATAGCAAACAATTAATATAATACTTGCTATATCATGATAACCTTGATAATAATTAAGACATGGATACTTCCTAAGTATCTTGATTATAAGATTCAATAGGCTTTTCTTTAATTGGTCTATATCATTATTCGAGAAAATAGCAGTAAATGATTCGTTTTGTAGGTGATGATAAGATTGCATATGTGATAGCACAGTAAATGATCTTTGAATATCCAATTTAACCTGGTCTTCATCCTTATGTGGCGGTAAATCATTTAAGTCTAAATCATTAAGTAAAAATGACGTAACCGATTGTCTATTCAACTTTAAGTTTGGTGAATCTATTCCTGATTGCTTGTTCGACAATATTTCTTCATCTGTTTCATCCCCAGAATTAGCAACACCTAATATTAGTGGCCATATTTTCATTCTGAACTCATTATTTATTAGCCCTTCTGTTGATCTCAGATATTCCGCTAATACATCAGTGTTTTTATTTTGCAATGCTTCACTTAGCGTTTTTGCCTTCAAGCTCTTGATAGTATCACTAAGTGGCACTCCATCATTGTTGTAAAATGATTTACCCAATTTATCAAAGTCCATTGAAACCCAATCTGGATGCAGCTGCAATAGCGTTTGTGAATCTTCTTTAACTGACATTTCGCTTGAGTAATTTATTCTTCTTATAAAAAAACTCTGATATTTATTGTTTTCTGTAGAAAACCTTTTTCTAGTACAGTAACTTGCTTATTTAATCTATAAGATTATCATTTAACAGGGTATTAAACAAACGTCCTGAAGTAAGATTGAATCACAAGCACCCTAATCTTTTTATTATCGATTATCCTTTTTTATCTGGTGCTCGGATGCCGAGCTGTCCAAATCTTACCCCATGATCATCCATTCTTTCTATATACGTTTATTCATTTCTAGTCAATTGAAAAACAGAGGAACTAGTCACTAGTAAAATAGTAAATATGAGTATTGAAGCTTCCAAAATTATTGATGCTAAGCCTGTTGATGGGCCAAGTTTAGAAATCGCCGTTACGTGGGCTGATGGGACCGTATCCAAGTACCACAATATTTGGTTACGTGACAACTGCCATTGTGAAGAATGTCATTATAGTGCAACTAAACAACGTTTATTGAACTCATGCTCGATTAAAGCAGATATAAAGGCAACTTCTGTGGACTATGATGCTAAGGGCTTGAGAATTGTGTGGGATCAGAATGGCCATAGGAGTGAATATGAAAGTGATTGGTTAGCATTGCACTCGTACAATCCAAAGCTAGTACCAAACCAATTGAAGATCAAAGGAGAACAGGAAGTCTTAAAACAGAGCTATTGGAAAGTCAAAGACATTAAAGACAACTTTCCCAGTGTTGAGTTTAGGGCCATTATGAACTCGGACGACCGCACAGATAATGAAGAAGCTATTAAAGATTGGTGTTTGAAAATCTGGAAATACGGTTTCTGCATGATCGATAACGTTCCTATTAGCCCTGGAGAGACCGAGAAGCTCTGTGAGAAAATCACCTACATTAGACCTACTCATTATGGTGGTTTCTGGGACTTTACCAGTGATTTATCGAAGAACGATACTGCGTACACTAATTTTGATATCTCGTCTCATACCGATGGCACTTACTGGAACGACACCCCAGGATTGCAATTATTCCATTTATTATATCATGATGGAACTGGAGGTACTACGTCCCTAGTCGATGCATTCCAATGTGCCAAAATATTGCAAAAGGAGAACCCAGAGGATTTTGAGTTATTGACAAAAATTCCAGTACCTGCCCATTCTGCCGGGGAAGAAAAGGTTTGTATTCAGCCAGATATTCCTCAGCCTATATTTAAGCTTGACAATGAAGGCGAGTTGGTTCAAGTACGTTGGAATCAATCTGACAGATCGACAATGGACAGTTGGTCAAACCCAGAGGATGTTCCAAGGTTTTACAAGGCCATCAGTAATTGGTATAAGATAATCACCGATCCAGAAAACGAAATATTCTATCAATTAAGACCAGGCCAATGTTTGATTTTTGATAATTGGAGATGCTTTCACTCTAGAACTGAGTTTACAGGTAAACGAAGAATGTGCGGTGCGTATATAAACAGAGACGATTTTATGTCACGGTTAAAGTTATTGAACTTAGGAAGAAAAGCAGTCTTGGATTCTATTTAATTTACATTAGTAAGTTCAAAAAGTTTTTTATTTTTTTTGAAATATGTAAAATTATACACCACTCTAACTCAAAATCTTTATGTAGCTTAAGCAAAGATCGGAATCTTGTCCCAATCCCATGGGTTATTAAATCTTAAATCTTGATCTAACTTAGAGATTTCATTGAAGTCTTCCTTTTCTAAATTGAAATCATTCACTTCCAAGTTTTGTAATAATCTGTCTGGGTTGTTTGATTTTGGAATGATAGCAATGTTTCTTTGAGAAGCCCATCTTAACAAGACTTGTGCTGGAGTTTTCTTATGCTTATCGGCAATCGACTTAATAGATTTGTGTTCAAATAAGGTTGGAGTATCCAAAGCTTTAGAGTGTTTTAATTCCAAGAAAGATTGTGGACCAAATGATGAGTATGCAGTAATAGCAATATTTTGAGATTGGACGTATTCAATTAATCTTGGTTGTTGTAAGTATGGGTGGTGTTCGATTTGTAAGACGGCTGGTCTAATCTCGGCACCTCTTAACAAGTCGTATATTAAAGCACCTGAGAAATTGGAGATACCAATTGACTTGACTTTTCCGGATTTGGTTAATTTTTCCATTGCCTTCCAAGTTTCTGCCAATGGCACATTTTCATAGTGGAACTTGTCTCCATCCCCGCAGTAGAATCCTGGTGGGTACTTTTCTTCAATTGGAACATATTTGAAAGCAATTGGGAAATGAATTAAAAATAAATCAAGGTATTCCAAATTCATGTCACTCAATACTTTTTTCAAAGCTAATTCAACGTGCTTTGGGTCATGGTAACTATTCCAAAGCTTGGAAGTGATGAACAATTCATCTCTAGCTACTAAACCTTCCTTAAGCGCTCTGTTGATACCTTCACCAATCTCCTTACAATTACCGTAATCTTGGGCAGCGTCGAATAATCTGTATCCTACCTTAATGGCATTGTAAATGGTGTCAGCACAAGTATTATTGTCGACTTTCCAACAACCGAAGCCAACTAATGGCATTTCATATCCTGAATTTAACTTAATAGACATCTTAATTGATCTTTTTCTTTACTCTTAGTTTATAACTACTATAAGTTGAAAGTGAAAATTCCCCTAAATGTGGAGGGAGGTTCGGACTTATTTATAGTCCAAATCTGGCCGACTGAAATCCGGGTTGCTTTAATGGTTTTTTTTAATAGTGGTGCTCGATCCGTATACTACTTTTATCCAATTCGCAGTTCTTGGTTAATCCGTATCGAATATCTATGCACTATTACTCCCATTAATTAACCCGAACTACAACATGCTCGGCTCACTATTATTGCCCCACATAATCCCCTTTTTTCTTACAAAAAATATATCGTAACAATAAGGTGACTTTAGGTTCTACATGTTCACGTATTCTGCCTAGTACTTCTTAAAACGGAAAAACTTTCGGTAGAGGGGTTGAGTAGTCAAATTTATTTGTAAGGTAAGTCTACGAGAGGAATCAGTTGTCGCAATTAGTGTCATGTTTGATGTCAAATTTCACCTGTTTTTTGACAAAAGTCTCGCTTGATGCAACAGCCCGATTTGGCTATTTCATAAACATTAACAATCTAAGATCGTTAGACATCTTTGAATATGGATATTAGATAGCGTAAATCAATAAGGAGTCAGTAGAAACTTCATCAAACATGACATCAATCCCATTGTATTTGAAGATCAAAAGCTCCAGGAAGGACAAAGAAGCGTTATTTGAGACTAGTGATAAAAGCATTACGCTTAACGGCAAGCAATACGATTTCACAAAGATATATAGTGGTAGTAATAATACATACAAAGAATTAATAGAAACACTTGACCCATGTTCATACTTTATATTTATGGGTCCTACAGGAAGTGGTAAGACTACTACACTTAAACAAGTGATCTATGAAAAGATTCATCAATTAGAACAAGCTGCAACAGAAGCATGCATTACTGCATTCGAAGTGAGTGAAAACAAGTATGTAATAGATTTGCTTGAAACGCCAATAAAAAAAAAAGAGTACCATAGCTCGTGCTTCGAATCTCAATTGCATAAAAGAAAGTTAAAGGGAGATTCTCATGAGGTGTTGGAAACTGTTTTTAAGAAGAGGAATACGAAGAAAACAGCCTTTAATAGTGAATCTAGTAGATCTTGTCTAGTGGTAACATTCTTTTATGATGACAAAAGAGTTATCTACATTGATCTTATGGGTAACGAAAAGTATGAAAAATCGCTGCTGCTATCCAATGCGTTTGCCAATACGAGTATGTCATCTATAACGCAATTACTTGCAAACAAGGCATCCAATAGTGGAAGATCTTCCAATCTCATAACCAATCTAATTTTCAAAGGTAATTTTCCAAGTCCAGGAAAGATTAATATTATTTTAAACGTTGATCCTAATGGAGATATCACTTTGCTTAAATCTATATTAAATAACATTGCATCTTTGGTCAAAAATTTTAAATTGGAAACCACAGGATCTAAAAAATTAGATAAAACGCCTAAGATTCCACATTATGCCAAACCTACAATTTCTTCCCTTAGTCCAACTAGAATGGCTCCCAGATTGACTTACAGTGTGAGTCCAATAAGAAAACAAAGCTCCACTCCTTCAAAATTCAAGATGATTCCAAGTACAGACAAACTTAGCATCGCTCCTAAATTATCAGGATCAAGGATTCAAAAATTCCAAACACCTACAAGAAAC
Organism: Debaryomyces fabryi; assembly: GCF_001447935.2. Lineage (NCBI taxonomy): Eukaryota > Fungi > Ascomycota > Pichiomycetes > Serinales > Debaryomycetaceae > Debaryomyces > Debaryomyces fabryi. The sequence goes on from NW_015385471.1 coordinate 70,947, forward strand.
GCATTTATTGCTCCAATCAAGACCTCGCTGCCTTACAGAGCGAGTCATTTGACCAATAATTTTTATGAAATTCAAATTTCTAGTTTGAAAAAGACAATCAAAGATTTGGAACTTGAAATATCGGATTTCAAGCATGAATATAAAGAAATATTTCAAACAACAACTCTAGGAAATCGAGATATTAGTAGCATTGGAACTTTCGAACTAACTGATAATGATTCCAAACTGATCTCGCTAAAAGGAGAATTAGATGAATTAATTAGAATTAAGGCCACTAATGATAGCTTGTTGAAGCAGAAAAACGTCTTAAATGAAAAAGTCAATGATTTCAAAGTAGACTTTTATAAGTTCAAGCTGGAGCACAGTAACTTTACAGGTAATATAGAAGCATTGAAAAAGGTTGTAGGCTCATTTGATACCAATGATAGTCAAATAAGGTTAAAAAATAATGAAATGATGGAAGAAGTGAAGACTATAAAGGAAAATTTAAACAAGGCGATGCTTGAGAACTCTGTTTTAAATTCACAGCTTAAGACATTAACTACGCAGAATAAAATATCAATGCAAACAATTGAGGATCTTCAGAGAGACAAGATAGAGCAACAGCTTTCAATGGAAAAGCTAGCTCAGGAAAATAATTCCTTGCAAGCCAAAGTCTTAGACACAAAGAATTTAGGAGAAGAGATTTTAGATTTGAAAAAAGTT